>NW_011948419.1:5748597-5799105 GCF_000503995.2 Ceratosolen solmsi marchali | reverse complement strand
GTGACATGCATCCTGCAACATCACAATTAAATCGCTCAATACGTTTTGATCAATCATTTTTCATCGTTACGCTTTATCATTGTTTATTCTCACTAGCTTATCCACATGCATCGGCATGCTTGAATGTTCGCGATCGGGAAATCGATGATTTCATGTTGCAAAATTGGTATTTACAATAGCATGTGCTCAATTTATTGTTAGTAATTACTGATTTAACGATATATTGATTAAAAAAGAATGGAAATAAAAATTTTTATCGATAGATTGATTGCATATTAAATTAATTTGATAACTATATCATAACTATTATGATGATTGTTTTTTATTTAAATTTTAATTCAACTTTTTTTAAGTTATTGAATTGTTTTATTAAGATAAGAAATTCAAATAACTTTAGATTCCATAGAATAATTCAATATTAATTCATTTTTTAAAACATCGTTACAACTTATAGTAAAGGAAAAATATTAGATTATATTGTTATCGTATTAAATATTAGATTATCGTTTTTCAGTTATTAAAAGTAATTGTTTGCAAGGCTCGATTGTATTAATTTTCATTTAGCATGATCAACTATCGTTATGATTTATCGTATTGTATGATATTTAAGAAAAAAAATCTATAATATTATTATCTAACAATGATTCTTGTATTAATAAAAAGTATTAAAAGTACTATTAAAATAATTAGTCTAGTTTATATTATAGTTCATTTCTCTTATTCTATCTAAATATCTAAAAGTCGGATGAACGATATATTTCATACGGTTTTTTTACATAGATAAATAAATTATAATAATAACATCGATAAATTAAAAATTTTTCACATTGACAGTTATTAACTTTGCTTTCAATAATCACAAATAGATATATCAATGTAAGTGAATCTAAAGTATCCTAAAAATCATATACTATTAATAAAGTCTCAATAAAATAATAAAATTTATTTACCATTTGAAACTTACGTATTTAATGTATGATAAGAACATGTCGTAGATCATTGTCATGAAGTTGATATATAACACTCGATATTGAATGGGCACGAAAAGAAAATTTAAGAACTGTGTTGGTGGCCAAAATATGCAGTCAACCTATAAATTAAAAAAATACCTCGTTAGAGTGATATAGATAATTGGAAAGAAATATTAAGAAATTTTCCTTTTACATCCATGCCAAGTGTTTATCTGCAACTATAAACTGGATTAATAATCATTTCAATATGTCAATTTTAATTAACAGCAGGAACGGTAGCTAAGAAGCTCATCATTTCTTAAAATGTGTCAGAATTATTTTCGAATAGTATAATGCGAAATGTGACCGTCAGCAACTAAACAAACCTGTGGGTCGTAACGATTAGCATTAACATATCCAGTACCCTAATGACTTTCATAAAACTGGATAGCTCGGTGTTTTATGATCGATACTTAAATGCTCGCGTCGCGGTTAAAATCATGTCTAGAAATGAAAATAAGATTGGCCGGGCTGAGAAAGTATGCTCTTATCGGGTATAGACCACCTCGGAGCAGTAGACGTTTAACCGCCGCATAACAGGTCGACAAAAGCGTACCTTCCATGTGTTCATGAGCTTGAGTCTAATTTCGCTGTTGATTTCCTGAAGGCTCTTGTGCTCGAGCATCCCAAGCCCCATGAAGAACATGCCAAGGCAGATCGGACTAGCGATGGTCTGGTCGATCAAGGTCTTCTTTAATATGCTGCCGGCACTCTTACCCGGCAGCTGCTTTTCCAGTATATTGTAGAAGTAGTGATTAAAGGGACCCTGGATGAAACCAACGACGGTCATATTGCGCGTCCGTACATAATCGCAACCGTTGTTCGTTATGTCGTACTCGGTTTCATCTTCACGGTAGTCGAGGCAGCCCTTCTCGTCGTTTGGGAGTCGATCGTTCGTCATCGGCATGCGTTTCTTCAAGAAGTTGCTATGTTGCTGTAAGACATCGCCGGCACCCATCATCAGGCCACAGCTCATCGTATTCGTCACCAGCAGGTATTTGCCTGGACGCAAAACATACGTTGCTGCTTATCTCTGATCAATACACTTGCTGCAATCGGAATTCCTTTCGGGAAAAATCGCAGAGGTTGGATCATGCATTTGCCAAGCGAAATTCTGAGTTTCACATATTGTAATGAGAAAAATCGACTCTTGTACAACAGAAAATCCTTTTGCTAATTTTTTCTATTTACAATTGTTGCGAGCATTTAGTTAGGAAGGAGCTAGATTCGAAAAATTATAATTTTCAGATGGACAAACAGAATTTCGTTGGGCGAAGATTTTTTAATCCTTTTATTAGAATTCCTCTCAGTGACAATTTGAAGAGAAATTCCTTATGCAGCGTGAGAATAATTTGACAAAAGTTTATTTTCTCAATGTTGTGTTTTGGCTTTCAAAACAATTTATTTATTTAAAAAATTGTCGAAATGTATGTCATTAGTAGTTGAAATAAAATTATTTAAACGTTTAATTATTGCAGTGAAAATAAGAAAAAAATTAATAAAAATAAAAAAAAAGAAACTGTAAAAAAATAAACCTTTTGTAATTGATAAAATCTTCTTTTTTTCAACGAAATGTTGAATAGAAAGAAATTAAATTTGCATGCACTAATATAAAACAACTATTATACTAAAGTGATGTAGAAATATGAGGAAAAATTTGTTTACAATCGAACAGTTACTTTGTAAGTATAAACAAAGTATGAATTGAATTTTTCTTTTATTTAACGAAAAATTTGTGAGATTTGTATTAAGATAGACAGAAAGTACAAGCAATTTTAAAAATGAGCATAAACGTTAATGTTATGTTGATGAAATGTTATACATAATTTAAGACAAAAAATTGTTGCAATACATTATCCAAATGCAAATTATCAATGGATTTA
The DNA here is from genome assembly GCF_000503995.2 of Ceratosolen solmsi marchali. Lineage (NCBI taxonomy): Eukaryota > Metazoa > Arthropoda > Insecta > Hymenoptera > Agaonidae > Ceratosolen > Ceratosolen solmsi. Next base: position 5,796,212 of record NW_011948419.1, on the reverse strand, counting down.
ACGAGTATCTATGTGGAATTAAGTACAATCGCGAAAAGTGGAATAGATTATAATTTAATTTTCATTCCAAAAGATATAAGATTCAATATTTTTCTTATTTATCTTTTTTAACAAATGAAATAATTAGAAGTTTCTTTTATTAAATCACAGAATATTTGTAATATTGGTTTAACAAATAGATATTCTTATACAATACAACTTTAATACTTATAATAATATATTAAATAAAACAATTCTTTATTGTTACCTAATTCTAATGTAACCGGTCGTGTTGTGCCACTTTCTTGAAGAAGCTTAAAAAAAACATTATTATACTATAAACCACATAGCTATCAAATTTATTTATGTGTGTTTAGCATTATAGAACATTTTTTTACGTGATAATAATTTTTTTAAATAAAATTATTTAAGAGGTAATTTTGTATGTAATACAAAATTCACAACGAAAATTTATGTAATTTAATTTTAATGGATTATTCAAATATGTGAGTATTGTTATATGAGAATTTCTTATTTGTTCAATGTCCACTTAACTTTAGGTTTATTTTGCGAATGTTAAAATATTAATAAAAAAATATTCTATAACAATTTTTAAAATATTTTCGTTAGATAATAAAAAAATTTCAATTTAAATACAATAAAATATATTAAAATTGTCAAATTAATAAATATCATCTATATGGACTTCGTGTTGTAAGAATGAAAAGTTTAGTAATTTTGTATGTCAAAACAATTCACCTTAATGAAAAGATTATTTTGTTTTGTGTATCTATAAAAGTAACGTTGTAATTAATATTGTCAATAATTTATTAATTTTATCAAGTAAAGGTAATTTTTGTTTAAAAAAAAAATTAAATTATTTCCTGAAACTTCTTAATAAAAAGTCTTTCACAAAAAAACTTGTTTATTTATTATTTATTATTATTAATTTTTATAAATAAAACGCTTAGGTTAAAAAAATTTTAATTGGAATTTTCTAGCAATATAATTTAAATTAATATTTATCTTATAAATAATATCTTAACCTACTTTTCATGAAAAAATTTGACTGCCTATTATTATTATTATTATTATTATTATTATTATTATTATATGTATATATACATATTAATTTAAATGTTATCCAAAATTGTACACAGATTTTTAATTTGAATAGTTCTATGGAAAAGAACAAACAATATTAAATCACAGAATGAGCAAGAAATACATTGAAGGAAAAAATATTGGCATTTATACATTGGATGTAGATAATGAATTTTTTATAACTTCATTGCGACATCTAGTGCAGTATGATTATCGTAATTCAACTATTAGTCTTATAGATTGAAAAAAAGATAATGCACTCTTTTAAAATATTTGAAATGAATAATATGTTTCTAGTTTACATTATTCGATCAATATAATTTATTAATATTAATATTTTGTCTATCTTGTATCTATGGTATTATGATTATAATAACAATTTGTTGCTAAATGATAAGATTAAGGAAAAATGTAGCATTTAAACATAAAAACTGTAGTATTTTCATGAGAAGGTAGAAATAATTATATAAATCATTTTTGTATTATGCAAATAATTGTTAAGACATTTTTATTAAAATGACCATATTTTCATAATTATGATATACAACAATGATAGATAATAATAGTTGCAGGAATACATTACACTTTATATACATTAAAAAATTAAATATAGTTATTAGCGTTAAATTGAAAAGTATATTGTAAAAATCAATGTAAAAATTGTTCAAACTGTGATTTATCTTTTTATTAAATATTTCTTTTTACATATATGTATATATTTATTTAAATATATATATATATATATATATATATTATATAGTATTGAATTAGTAATTGAATAGCTATTCATAATTTGATCGTGAACTAAATTAATTTGTCAAAACTTTTTTTTTAATATTTCTTAAATCCGATAGGTTATATATATTTATCAAGTTTCATATGCATATTGTATGCACATGTGCGTGTGTTTTGTATAAAATATACATTTTGAATAATATTTTCTGTATTTGACGACGGAAACACAAAGATTTATCGAATTTTCAAGAAAGTTTATCGACGAGATCAACGTACAAATATTGTAGTTAACGTATAACAAAGTGCAATATTTATTATTGATTACAAAACGTATATGTTACAAATGATCATTTTCTATTTAATTAATAAAAATACAAATGAATTTGAAACGTCTAATGGTTTTGATGAATTTATATGAATTTCAAAGTGCATATACATTTTATGGTATTGTTTCGGTAGTTACTAGCGCTTACTCAACCTGCGCTTAGTAAAGTAGCAAGGATCTCAATAAAATCAGGCTTCCAATAGATATCTCGTGTATAAATATAAGCATTTATGTGTACACGAACGTACTTTGTTTCATACAAGAGCTGAAAATAGTCCGACGGTACTTAAGCTTTCACTTTCCATGGAGAAATGAATCGGTTCGCTTAATTAGTCCGAGCCCGCGCGCTTTAAGTAATCATCCACGTTTCGAAAATTTTATTTTCAGAATCCACTACATTCACTGGCATTACGCGCATCTTTCATCGTGCCAAAATATAATTTTAGTTATTATACATACTATTGATATTCCGTATTTCGACTATGCCATACTTTTTATTTTTACCTGTTACAGCGGGCCATCCGAATAGCATTAGACGTCAAAAAGGGGAAAAATGACGAACGCTAAAACGCGACAAGGGTGCGGTATTTTACTAAGAAAGGAGCAGGGGTGACGATAAATTTTCACCGATTCATTAAGAACAATCGGATTTCCCTTGAAAATTGGGTCGCCGATTGATGGATAGCCAGATCGAGCTGCCCTCGTATGCTCACTTACCGAACATTTTGCTAAATACGCCCATCTCGCGATCCGTCCTACAAGATCGAGAGAATGAGAATGTCAGCGATTATTTAGCAGAAGCTCCACGGGAGATGATAGCCAGTGGGGTGGGCCTGGTCGACCCGGGACGGCTACTAGCCTCCCTGGCTGAGGTCGATCAGTTTCTTGATTCTCTGGCGTTTATGCAGGCGAAAGATCGGCCGAGACTCAAGAGGCATAACTTTTCGCAATTGCGCGAGAGATCTTTATCCGAATCTACCGCCGCTCACGATCGACGGCAGCAGCGCGAGACAGCGAATATTCGTCTTCCTCGAGTCTTCGCTATATCTCGCGATCTTAACTAACGCTTGCCGGCCAGAGGAACGCTTTAAATAACTTGGCGCGTGCAATGCTAGCGGACGCGCCTGCGCACAGGCTCGACTCCCGGACAACCAGAGTTAGCGAGGTGCCGACCGGATGACCTCGCTTTTAGAACAATTTACAAATGGTCTAAATCACACCAATTATACTTAAATCAAAGCATCGATTAGACGATCGACGATAACTGGTAATTTGTCTATTAAAGTGCCCTCGTAATGGAAAATTAAAAATCAGATCTGAAGTTTCAAAATGTTAATAATAATAAGCGAACCATAGTATCGTAAGATATTATTTCGTTTTTAATTTCGTTTTTAGTACTGAAATATTTCCGAGGATATAACATTTGAATTTGTCACCGAATGATAAACAGAACAAAAGAAACTGTTGTGGCATATGTAATAATAAATTAATTATTTAGTAGTCTATGATAAAATCCTGTACAATTACATTCCTCAAAATTTTATTTTTTTTATGAAAATGTCCAAATTGTGATACAATAACAGATCTTCATGTCCTATATATCATTTTACATAGTGCCAATTTAAAATCTAAAAAATCTTACATATTTTTTGTTTATAAAATTAATTTTTAAATTCCCAATAATAATTTTTTATCAATATTATTTTATATGTACAAAACATCCTTAATATGTATTTACTTTACCTACATTTTAAAAATGTTTATAAAATTTTTACTTTATTTTTATTTGTTTAAGCTAAATTATAATTCTAATATAAGTTTAACTATTTCTATTGTATATATAAACAAGTTTTATCATTGATGAATTCACTTAATGGAAAAAATTACAATATAAATACGTATGATAATATTTGAACAATTATAAAACTTGAAATAAATAATCACGAATTTCTTCATATATATTACATTTACAATAAATATATATGTAAAACAAATATTTTAATTTATTACCTTTAATTTATAATTTTAATGCTTGCTTCGAAAAATTTGTCTACACGTTTCTTTAAATGCATTATTAGAATTCGTTTATTCTAATAAATACTTTTTATCTTTTAACTCTTTAATCTTTCTATTGCTGCAACTGCATGAATTGCGCGTTTATAAAATTTAATTATAAAAGATGTAGTTATTTTTTACTGATGAAATTCGCTAAAATCATTAAATTAAATTGTAAAGAACGTCAGAATATATCGATCAATTATTTATTATATATTATCATAGGTCAAATATATTTAACTCATTCAGAAGGATCAAAAATTAAAAAAATAAAGCACCACTTCCTTTAGAATAACTTTAAGTTTTTTATTGTATACATTTCTGGTATATCTTAAAATCCGCACGAAACTCAGTAAAATTATTTAAAAGCAACAGCCTTGGGCTTCGGTAATCCTTCCCTGAATCCATTTCTGAAAAAATACGTATATCGTATATTACATAATTCGACTAGTGATACTATTCGATATTTAGATCGAGGGTAAATATTAATTATATCTTTCATAATTATTTAAATACAATTAAATTAAGTTATAATTTTAATATGATCTAATTAATAGATATTCAATAGTACAATCTATTTTCATTTAAAGGAATTTAAGTTGTATTCACTTTAAATTATAGAAATATTACAACAATATAATATATATTGGGATATAACAACATAATATATTTAATATAAGGGATAACACTATATTACAGTTATAAATCACTCTAAAATAGAGTTACCTATTTGTTATGTACATACATAAAAATGATTTTGATGAATAATATAAATTTTACATTTAATCTGCTGTATTCAGTTGTTTTAAAAAGCTCATAATTGTATAAATTTCTATAAATGGTTTATTTATTATTTAAAATAAAAAATAAAATATTTATCCTATAATGGATGTTGCATCATTTTATTTCTTAGGTATTTTTTAACAAATCAAATTTTTTAAAATCAATGAAATAATTTCTTTTAAATCTTTATAAAAAGTTAATTTCTTATTTATTTATAATACAATTAATTTTGTGACTCAATATACCTTTATTTTTTAAAATAAATTAGTGCACAATCAATTTATTCAATAAAAACTAATTTATTTAATATACCTGAATCTACGGCGAACAATTTTGAGGTGTCGCATACGTCCAGTACCAGTAGTCTTCCTCCTTTTTGCCTTTATGGACCAATTGTCTGAAAAAAAGAAGTCGATGAAACACAGTTTTTACATATATGTATTAATACACAATAGATTTAATATAATTTATAAATACATTTTTAAATTAGAATAAGTTGCTTTTATAAATATATGTAACTGATATGTATATTTAACTTTGATATTTATAGTTTTACCATTTTAAACAGTACCTTTAAATAATTATAAAAATAGCAACGAAAATATATTTTTCTTACGTTGTTTACAAATATTATTGGTATAAACAATAATTCGATACTGTTATAGCAGATAAATTATTTATTTTATGCTGAATCATTTTTTATATTTAATAATAAAACACTGTCTTATATTTAAACTTTCAATTATTGTGATTATTTAAATAGCACAAATTTTAAATACAATTTATATCTGATATTAAGTGATAAGTATTGACAAATGATAACTTACAATTCAATAAATAAAATCATATAAAAATTATAAATTTACAGTGTAACTAATATATAATATATAATTAACAATTATACGAAGATTGCTTAAAAATACTTGAGTACTTACACGAACGCATCTTCTTCCTAGGATATCCACATTGTGCACACTGGGATTTCTGAATGTGATAGGAACTGCGACCACAACGCCTACAGAGCGTATGTGTCTTATTACGCCGTTTACCAAAACTTGAGGTACCCTTTGTCTATAAAACAAAAATATTTGTTGCTATTAATACAATATTTTATACGTTTATCAATTCCATTTAATTAAAAGGTACTAAATGTACATAATTTGATATACAAACGATTGGCAAAAACAATTTTTTCTCATTTGTTAAAATGTATACTTTCAATATATAAAATAGTAGTCGGCGTTTTTATTAATAACAATCACTTTGACAAACACTTTTATTAATTAATATTAAAAAACATATAAACAGGGCTAATCCCTAACCTCTGTCAAAGTTATACTTCTATCGTATTAAACTTTATTACGATTATAAATAAATATAAAATATAATATTTTAAATATTTATAAGCTATATAATAATATTCGTTTATTTAATAATATTGAGATTACAATATATCCATTAGATTTTTCATTTATAAAAATTTATTCTCACCATCTTGAACAAAGAGCACTTGGAAATAGACGAAAGAAATGTGAATGGTTTGTAAGGAATACAAGTGAAATATGAAATTTGAATTTAGAAAAGCGGAACTTACGAATACTTATGGGATATCAAGATAGGTTAATAATTTATTTAATGCGCCAAACTTAAATATTCATCAAATAATAAAATTAATTTCTTACATAAATGCTTAATAAAATTTCTTTTATTTTCTATGAAATATAATATTATTTACAGACAATTGGATGATATAAATGTTTTATAATTAAGAAAAAAACTATTTACAAAACAATTTTCATCATTAAAGTTTCATAATAGTTATTAAAACCAATTTTTCATTAAATTTCCATCAATCTATCAATATCTGTTAAAACTTCACGAGTATGATGACTCCCTGGTGGTACAATATGATTTGCTCCAACTAGACAGTCTTTCAATTCAGTTTCTTCCTCAATAGTACAATCATTACAAATAATACAGTTTTCAATAACACATCTATAACAAAAAATAAACATAATAAATAATTTATCATAAGTTGATAAAAGTTTATTGATATAACTCTTACCTTTCCTTAATTGTTACATTACTCATAATAATACTTTTTGATATTCTTGTTTTCGGATTAACAATAACATTATTACTAATATAACTTTGTTTCAACGATGTTTTCTCACTAATTAATGAATTTTCATCAATTATACAATTTTGTACTTGAGAACTTTTTACAGTAGCAGTTGGAGAAATGTTTGACAATGATACTTCATCTTTTTTCAAATCGAACCACTTATCTACCTACAATTTAATATTAATACCAAACTTATAGATTTAAATGTAATAACTTTTAATTTTACGCAAATTGTTTATAATATTTTGAACTGAACTTTTTTTTAGATTTGAAATGTGTCTGCGTATATGAATGAAAAACTGCATAAATTACTTACTATTGCATTAGCTAGACTATACATTTGTAAAGTGTTAGCTCTTAAGCCACATTTCCCATTTATTATATGAGCATAACATCTAATAATATCACCATGATATGCATCATCCATATCTGTTATGTGATCGTTAAATGCTGACATATTTCTAATTAAATTATCAAGTGGTTTCTCTACTGCGAATTGGAAGATATCTTTTTTTATATCCATTTTTACAACAGATGCATTTTTGTCATCCATTGAAGTGTTTGGTTTATCCAATTGCTTCTTAACAATATATGGCAGTAATTCTCCTTTCAATGTATTAAAGTTCCTAAAACATTGTTAAAAAACGTTATTAAAAATCATCAATGTATTTAACCAGTGTAGAGTTTTTTTAAGAAAATCTGTATACTCACTTACGATGAATTAAGAAGTTCAAAACCCATTTATTAATTACATATAAATGTGCATCTAATAATTTTGAATGAACAATAAAATCAGAATGTTTTTTAAGAAGCTTGTTAGGCATATTGATTGTTTCTTCAAAATCTGAGGCTGATGCCAAAAAGACAATACGTCCCGTTTCCCTATCAATTCCAATTAAATCTCTCTCTGGTTTCTGTTTGCTTTTGGGTCCAGGTTGAACAAAATCTTCAGGAGTCTTGGGAGTTTGGAGAATTAATGCAGTTATACTTGCATTATGCTTGCGATATAAATTTAAAGTTTCAGATATGTCAATATTCGCAATTAAATCAGATGAAATAACTACAAAGTCTGAATGGATTTTATCATGAATAAATCTAATCGAATCGGCAGTACCAATATCTTCTGCATCAGGTATTCCAATTACATCTGTTTTGATGGTTAAATTAAGTTTGTCTATTGCTGCAACGACATCTACTTTTACAGCATCCGACACAATTACAATTGTTTCTGCAAAATTAGATTGCTCCAAAAGTTTGAGTGGATACCAAATCATTGGCATATTTGCTATAGGCAGTAAACATTTTGGTTTTCCTGCTGTAAGTTCTGTCATACGAGAACCTTTACCACCAGCAAGTACTACGGCTTGAAATTCATTTTGATGGACCATTTTGAATCTGCAAATTAAAATATTTCATAGGGAAAAAAATTCTCCTAAAATTAAAAAATTATAAAATATAATAAACATAATAACATGAATTAATACAAAATTATATAGGCTTCTTTCGTAATTACTCAAATTTATTTATCTAAAAATATTGCAATCCTAGAAAAGTAATCAAATTGCATTACAAATTCATTGTTATCTTAACTATCTATACAATTCATTAATTTATATAACTAAATCGTAAGATCTACTAAATTTTTAAATCTACGTGAGTGTAACACTTTGAATCCAAAGTCTCGAGTTAGCTAGGTTAAGCATAATATTAATCATCAATAGATTTCTACGTGCGTATATTATTTAGCATTATGAGAGACAGAAAAGAAAGAGACATCGAGTGGTGATGCTAGAAACGTATTATTGTACAAAAATTTTTCAAAATATATCAACAAATATAATTATTATTTTCACATGAAATTCTCAATTTACTTTACTTAAAAATTTGCTTACTTAGAATTTATTCGAGAATATTTTCAATAATATTTCGATAGTAGAATTAACATTAAATGAAATTTATCAATTACTAAAATTTCTTTTCCTTTCTTAAAGCAAACAAATATTTACATTACTGATTTATAAAACAATCTATTATGTTTTATTTTATATTAAATATTAAAATACATACTTTTGTTATATAATAGTTTGCTATTTTGTTTTTATATACTATTTAATATAATAATAAACGTCTAATTAATTACATAACATAAAAAATTCATATTATATTTCGTTTTGTTTACATTTTACATCTTATCAGTGTAATCTAATTATCTCAATTGACATTTTCAATGTATCATTTATTAAAATATATTAGAATATAAATGGAATGTAAACCATTTAAATTTTTATTATGGATAGATTTTAAATCAAAATATTTCGTTATTTATTTTATTTTCCGAGCAAAAGCATTATTTGTTAATACTTTATAAATATAAATATATTTCAGAGATAATAAAAATTATAAGTAAATATGTAAAATAGTATTTGAAAAATTCAAAGTTCTTGATTCACTTATAATAATTCTGATATTATCTAATCAAATTAATGAATGTGCATTATTACTTTATTAATATTTTCTAAAGCACCTGATTCACTTTTTAATATCCATTAATTACAGAAATATTTTGTACAAAGACTGAGGAATATTGTAAGCACGTCGATTCTGCAATATAAATAATAAATCTTTAAATTTGAATGGTAAATGAATAGAACTTTCCTTTGAATTACATTGAAAATCATATAAATTTCTAAGATTTTCATTCATTTTCATTTGCAAAATACGATCGTTCTTAGCATAAGAATTGTATTTAGAAATTAAATTGAATCACATATTTATAAGATTATACAACTTGCTATTTAAATTTTTACAGATAATGCCACTCTATAAAAAAATAATATTAAATAAAGGTAAGCATAACGATGATATAATAAAGGAAATACATAAAGAATTATAAAGTTTTATTATTCGTATATATATTTTACATATTTCACTAATCATATATAATCTCTTATAAATAGGATCCTTACATATGTTTAGACCCGCACGATTGCTTTTCCGATATTGCTACCTTTCAACATGCCTGTAAAGGCCTTAAACATATTTTCAAAACCTTCAGTCACTGTCTCCTTGTAAATAAGCTTGCCTTCCCGAATCCAAGTTAGATTCTTTTCAATTCCTTCGTTCCATCGATCTATCCAACGATAAACAAGGAAGCCTTCCATTTTTAATTGCTTGAATATCATTGCTTTTTGAATAACCGTAGCTTTTAATAAATTGTTGCTATTCCACTTACTACCAGTGTTGTAGGTCGAAATACTCCCACAAACTGAAATTCTGCCGAACTCATTCATTTGGTGAATTACACTGCTAGAGATTTCTCCACCTACCTATAATTATAGGATTAAATATTTTTCACTGTTTATAATTTACAAAATTTCTAATAATTATTTTATCAAATCAAAACTATTATGAATCTTATAAATCAACTATACTGAAATATGTTAAAAAGATTTTTTATTACGATAAATTTATGTTAAATTAATGATTTAATTTTCACAATTGTCATATTAACGTAAACACGGCTTTTATGTATAAGATCTAATAATATTTTATTTTTTATAAATATTTAAATAGGATATTGTATTACATTATCAAAATAGCAGTCAACTCCTTCGGGTGCGACGTTGGACAATGCAACATAAACATCCTCTGTTTTGTAATTTATCGCATGATCGAAACCCAATTCATCGACGATCCATTTGCATTTAGCTTCAGATCCCACGATGCCAATAACTTTTAAGCCTAATATCTTCGCTATTTGGCCAACGTGAGATCCCACTGCACCAGCTGCACCGCTTACTACGACTGTCTCACCTGCTTTTGGTTTACATATTTCCTCAAAACCAAAATAAGCTGTATTTCTATATAAAAGTAAATGCCAAAATTATCTATATGATCGTCATTCGGTATCTTTTGAATAAATGTACCGACAAATTTCTTAATCTACATTAATCTAAAGTAAAATATTCATTATTAATTAATGATCTAAATTTAAATTGAATTTCAGTAAAAACGTAACTTCTTATTTATTTACATTTTTATTTATTTTATTATTATTTTATTTTATTTTATTTTATTATTAAATTATTTATTTATTTATTTATTTATTTAAAAACGTAACATAACTAAAAACGTAACTAAATACGTAACATTATAATTTTTAACGTTAAAATAAAAGTAATTAATTTTAAGAATTTAAACAGAATTTAAAAATATATCTGGCATTATATACGCGTATATAAAATAGTGCAAAGTGTGTCACAAGCCTTTTACCCTGGCATTCCCAACATTCCTAAAGCAAGAGAAGCCGGTAAATCATCAAAATCCGGTAGAATATAAGGTGATATTATATAACTTTCGTCGAGTAGTTCAGGATTGAAAACGCTGTGCGTTGTCCAGCCAATATTTGCAAAAATCTTTTTACCAACTGGCCAATTTGGATTTTTTGACTCCAAGATCTTTGCTACTTGAGTCCCGATCATCGTTATATCTGGACTCATAGTGTCACTATAAGGTCTCATATATGGATCCACAGAGAGATATTCCGCTTCCACTAGAATCTCTTAAACATAAATAAATCACAAAATCTTTAAATTAAATTATCATTTTCATAAAAATTGTTTCGACAACTATTATAATTATTATTATTATTTTATTGACGCGATAATGAAATATATGAAAATAATATTAATTTTTACATATGTATTAAAATAGTTAATAATTTGTGTGCGTATATGTATAACGTTTAATATTTCTGTATTAATCATATAAATCAGTAATTAGTAATTATAGTGTTTAGTGTTAGTGCATTAGTCGGATATTCTCAAAAGTGTAACAGATATTAACAACGTTACAAGAATTTTATCTAATATCGAAATTTTATAATTAAGAATAATTTTTAAATATAAACTACATTAATTTCATAAAACAATTTATATTATTTTTAAAAATAAATTATTTTTTATTTTTAGAACAAAATTAATAATATTTATTAAAAATGACAAATAATTATAGGAGATAAAGCTTTTATTATGTGAATATATTTAATTTTAACGTGAAAACAAAATATTATTGATTAAAAATAAATGCTTATTGGCAAATATTGTTTTTTAAAGAATTAAAAAATAATTTATGAATAATTGATAAAATTAGCCATGTAAATAAAATAATTATTATCTTTGTGTTATATAAATAGTTCAAGTATTATGTAACATCATTATTAAACACTTTTTATCGGCACTTATTTTTTTTAATACATAGCGAATATTTTATGAATAAGTTATATTATATAAAAACTTTTGTCAATTTTATTAGTATATGTTGAACATGTAAATAAAGTTAATAAAGTCATTTATTAAAAAAATTGATACCAGTTGATCTATTTGATAAATAAAATATGTACTTCGAAAGATAATGTAATATAATATGATTATTACAAAAATATCACAATAATATTAATACGAGCAATTGATAAAATTTCTTATATCATATTTCAAAATTGTATATATTATTGTATGTATTACTTTAGAGTATTATTTATTTTCAGTCAATATACAGTAATTATCACAAGTATATAAAAACTCACTGATAAAGATGAACTGTTTTTTCATTGATAATACAATATAATATAATATAATATAAATATATATAATATAACAATAAAGTTTAAAAATCATTGAATCGATTTTATAAATTTTTTAAAAATTATTTACAATTCTAAAGGAAATATTAGGAAGTTTTTTTTTAATGAACTAAATCGTAAAGAGTAGAAACACTTATAAAATTATTAAAACAAAATTGTATTTAATTTAAATTAATTATTTGTCAATATACAGCTAATAAGATCTACATATTAATATTGTATTTCCATAAAAATTCGTGTTGCCTTTTATATATTCTATTAAAATAAATCGATATAGATTAGTGAAAATAAAGTAAAAAATTGTTTAAAAATTATACAATAGAAATTTTAAATAATTTAAAAAAATTGTTTTCTTATAATCAATAAATTTTGTCTAAATATTTATACATTCTATTAGGAGATAAAGACAAATTTTAAACAAATAATGACTATATAATGATAATGTTTTTTCATTTAATTAAGTTCTTTAAAAATATTTAAAAGTATGTTATAAGATTTTGTTGCTTATTAAATTTTAAATTGGCATATTAAAATACTAATATTTTAACTATCTAAATTAATTTTTCTCTATAATAAATAGGCAATATTACATTTGTCCATTATATAAAAAATACGCGCTTCGATTATTTTTAATATTATTTTTAATTCATGCGTACGAGGACAAGTAATTTAATTGTTGAAAAATATTACAAAATAAAGCATTAAAAATTTATTGTTAATTCAAATATCTTACCTCCATCCGTAACAGGTGGTACTTCAAATTCAACCAATGTTAAATCATCTTCCTGTGGTTCATCTTTAAAATTTTTGGTTAGTATATACTTTTTACCGATAACCATGACGAAGAATATTTACTGATTTACTATACGATTTGGTTCTAAAAAGACAAACGTATTGATATTTAAAAGTATGCGTATTACAAATACAGCACACTTCGGTAATTTATAGTAATAAACTCAATAAGTTACACTAAATTCAATTAAGCCAATAATTATACAAGGGACAGTAATAATAACAATTCTAGTAGTTTATTGTGAATTTATTAGGTATATTGAAAAATACGAATAAGAACTAACGACAATGTGTTACTCATTTTTTAAAAATTTGAGAATTCACTTACACGTCCTGCTTAAAGCTTCTATCGGTAAATATTACTCATAGTTTGTTAATATATGCACCGCGATATTTATCAAAAGATAAACTGTAAAATTAATCTTAATTGAGATTACTTTATCTGTAAATATTATACCACTAGATGGCGTCTATATAATGTAAATAAATTTAAAAATCGTGTAATTATAGTGTAAAGGAAAAATTTTCATTTGTCAAGTTTATTAATCTAAGAATAATGTCGCAATATATTATAACATTCTTTGCGATAATGGCATTTTAATAAAGAGTAATACATAATTGATTGAAAACAGGTCTAATTTAGTAGCAATATTTAGCTGATGCACATATTAAACTAATTTAATATATTGGTAATTATTTTGAAAATAAAACAGATTTAAGTAAACAACATGATAGCTAGGGAAAAATTTAATTCTGCTAACGCAATGCCTTATGATTGTATATAAATGAATTTCATAATTTAGAAAATTAAAATATAATTAATTGTTTATATTTAGAATGTAATGCTATTATTTCGATGATATTGGGGTAAAAAATACAAAATAGAAAAAAAAATATGGAATTTTAAAAGATTATACCATTATGGTGGTGTAAAAATAAGATACGAATTATATCATAACAAAAATTATTTGACAATGATTAATTTAAATGATTTTAAATGTGCATACGTTTATATTTAGACATTATATCGGTGTATTTATATCAAGATATCGTACTCTAATGAATAGTGAATCATGTTAACATAATCTTATCTAAAGCACGTTTGTATTATTCTCTATTAAATTAATTAAAGAAATTTACAAATAGCTCAACATTCTTATTTAGTTAATTATTAAACATTAAAAGAGATATTAAAACATTATTTAACAGATAAATCAAATTTATTAATTTTGTAAAAATTTTATAGTAATATATATATATATATATATATGCAAACATCAAAACAAATTATTAAATTAAATATATAGAAAACAATTAATATATTTATTTAACGTGCCATTATACAAATCGTTAATAAAAATTATGCATTAAGAGTAACTCGTTTCAATTTCTGCATTATTTCAAATTAAATATACAAAATATATTAATTAAATTTTAATTATACAAGACGTCATTTCTGATAGTGTGAATTTCTAATCTAAATCTGCTGATATAATTTCTGAAATTCTTGAAAACATTAAAAAATTAAGTATTTTTTCTTAATTATCGTCAAAATAATATCGCATATAAAACAGCACATTAAATTATGCACATTCAATTAAATTTAACAAATTAATAAAATTGTTTAATAAAATGTTATTTATTTATGTGACAATTTATTATTTTTATTGTTATAATATTGAATATTTCAGACACAAGGTTTGTTGAATTAAAATTAAAGTCGATATATTTTCCAATGATATATTAGATGTATCCGATTGTTAACCACGACGAAACCTTGATTTTATTAAAATAAACATAATTACGTATAAATTGTACTGTTATATTAATGTGTGTACACTGTACATTTGAAAACTTAAATTATCAATTAAATTTATGTTAAGAAAGCAGAAATTCATAATATACTTTTATTTATGATATTAAGGTAAAATATAGAAATAAAAATTATCAGAATATTGTATAATAATTAATTTGTTTATAATTATTTAATATTGAAATTTTTATTTTATGATTATTAATAGATATTAACAACGTATTAAATACATAATTTTAATGCATTCCGGAATCTGAATACTTTCTTATATATATTCCTATATTAATTCGGTAAACTGTTGATAAAAATTTATATTTATCAGAACAAAATATTTTGTTCTCACTTGGCATAGAAATTAATTTTGAGCCAAATATATTGATATTGAAAAATCTTGATTAGCACCAATCAAAATATCTGCATAGATAATATTTTTAATTATTTACTTTAATATTGTTAAATCAAAGCGTTTCTCTAGATAATAAATATTAATTTATAATTCAATTAATTTTAATTTAACGTACTTACGAACAATTTACGATTGTTAAGATTCGAAAATTTGGCTGTCAATCATTTACAATGTAAATAATTCCCAGCAGTTGGAACGTTGTAAATAAAAATAAATTGAATTCTGTTAAAATGCTGCCACCTTTTGAATTATTTGTTATTTTGACTAAAAAAATGAATTATGAGAAATTGAATCTGTTATCTCGTATGTAATATTAAGGTAAATTTAATAAATCAATTCATTAAAATTTATGGTTCAGTTTTGATAAATAATACATTTTTATTATGCGCTCGTAATAGTAAAAAATCTAAATATATTTGTAAATAAATTAAAGGAAAAAATGATAAAAAATGAATAATAATTTAAAAGCCAGATGTCCTGTTTCGTTTTTCAGTAAATTGCTTCATGTAAAAACAAAAAACAATACGAAAATGACACGGTTAATATGATAGAAAGGACAAGAGTGCGGCAGTGATTTGCTTAATTTTATTTTACAATTACAGTTGCCTACTTTCTGAAATATAAAATATGTACAGAATTTGAAATATCGTACGAAGCAGCTAGTCGAGGTTGATGGTTGTATTGATTCCCGCAGCTTTCAACATTTTGTCGGAACTTTTCGAGACGCGGATCCGTTCCTCGGGTTTTAGGATTTCGGCGATGATTTTCTCATCACTGAGACGCTGTTCCGTGAGCAATCGCAAGCCACCACTAGACGGTATCTGAGATTTGACGATGACGATGCTCGGTGAATCGATCAAGGTCGTCGAGCTTTCCTCCGTGACCACGGATAAATGATCGGTTTGCGGCTCCGAAGATATCGCAAGTCTTCCATTTATTTTCGCCTCCAAAGGTCTAGACGGCTTCTGTGTTGGACTCATTACGTCCGCGGCATTCGATATAGGAACTTGAGGCGAGACTTGCCTATCCACTACTTTATTCACAGTCATTTTAAGAATTACCGTCGGTTCCTCGTAGAGCTAGAAGTTTTTGATTCTGTATGTTTATATTACACTACATCATTACGAATTATTCAATATAATCAATCGTTAATGGCTTGCATTAAGCGTTCTCTTAACTTAATCAAAATATTGGGCGTGACTGTACTTACTGCATTGAATGAAGAATCTAGGAACAATTCTTGAAGGAATCGCCTCGCTTGTATTCTGTAGGTATTATTTGCCAAGTGAGCGGCTACCTCGGAGTATATACACACATCCTGCAATCGAGCAAACATTATCAATACTGTTAATTAATAATCATGACAACCTCATTATATAAACTCTATACAACGACGTTTTATTTACCTGAAAAATATTAGGATATTGTTGCCTTAGTCTAAGTAGCGTCTGTCGACTATGTCTATAAAAAACTGGATTCGCTAAACGCTGCGTATGCCTTAAAATCTCTCTGTAAAAGAAAAATGCGTAAAGTATAGTATAAAATAACGCATAAAAAAACTACTTCGATTAATTTGAATTTCAAAAAAAAAATTATTTCACCATTCATACTTTAATTTACTTTCAATTTAACTTACTTTCGAGTCTTGTCAGTGGGTCGGCGGGAGTCTTGTTCGGCACCAACCGAGTCGTTGGAGATGCTCCTCTCACGAAAGCATACGAGGCACAATCGGGAATGATCGCTCGTCGTCTCGTATTCGGAGCTCGATTCTTCGTCCATATCGCTTGCGTTCTGCCTCGTCGTCGAGATCGTCCTTTGCTTGGGCTTCTCATCTGGCAGCGCAAGATAATTTTGGGAATTGGGATACTCCGAGTCGCTTTCGTTGATGCTCAGTCTGTTTGTCGTCGTGACCTCATCGGAGCCCGTCTTCATCCTGCTCTCGAGCACTATCGCGGGGATCGGTGACAGACGTTCCGAGTCGCTCTCGTTTGGGTTCTGCTGGTGCTTGTCGGTGCGAAGCAATCGGGTTGACGATCTTCCGTCTTCGTGCAATATCGACGATTCACTCGCACTAACGTTCTATAAAAATCGGATTAAGCCAATGCACACCGACGATAATTGAAATGACATTGGAATTTTTTATTTTATGTCGAATTTTTTTACCTGAAGTCGCTTAGACTCATAGTAAGATCGAGACTTGGTCTTCTCGAGGAGCGTATTTGAGGGTGTAATCTCGGAAAATATCGAGCTGAGTTTTCGTGGCAGACTGATGCCCATGTATTGGGGATTATCGCTGTTGTCCTGAATCGTCGACGTTGCGATTGAGGATTGCGGTGGCGGGGTTTCTGGTGCGAGTACTGTATCAGCAATCCAGCTACGGGAGGATTCGAACTCTGACAGACTTTGTAACGAGAGCCTCCCATCTAAACTGTACATCTATTTAAGAAAGAAGTCATTCACGATTTTAGTGCGTAGCAAGGAAAACGACAAGCAAAAACCGTAATAAAGTACTACGCAAAAGAACATTAAGAATATGGTGCGATTGCTAAGACAAAAAAAAAGTGAGAGAGTTTGGTAATATTGAGTAGAGCGAGTGCAAGGTCAGGAAGGAGGGCGAACCTCAAGACTGCTATGTGAGTAGCTTGGTCTGCGATGTCGCTGCAGGCTCCTCAGCTTGGCGTAACCCTCGGCGTCCTGTTGGCTGAGTCGCTGTACACTAGAAAGAGGACTGGGCGTCTCGCCTCGCTCCGGCAGGGCGTATCTCCTGGAGTCGACGTCAGTTGCGGCGCTCTCAGACCTGTTCCTCTGGCGCTTAGCCATCGTCTCCGACAGCTCGGGCTTCCCGTCGCTGAGGCTGCGATGGTGACGCTGTACTGGCAGAGGACTCGGGGATCGCTGACCCCGAGCACCGCCGCTTATCGGTTGGACGATCGGACAATATTCGCCCCTCTTGTAGCGCACACAAGGCCAATTGTGGCCGATGAGGACGTCCGCACCCGCGCGATTGCTACTTACAAGGCTTAGTGCGTACATGGCGGTCGCGCGTACCGAGTAGTAGGCGCACGATTCTGCCATGGAGGTTAGCAATTCAACCATGCCGTGGTTGCTCAGCTGCTCGACGCCGGCGTACGAGGTACCCGCGTGACCCAGTGCCCAAAGCGCTGATTTTACCTTCATTAATCGACCTGAAACGAGCTTATGTTCATAACCGCTATCCAGTCCATGTTAATGCAAATACACAATGGGGGGTGAGCGGAGAAAGGAGAAATAGAACGGTCATCATGTCAATTTCACTGCCATCGTGGTGATAGATGTCAATAAATTTTGCTTTATAGATAAGATATATATATACAAGTTTTATCAGAAAGTACATTCGACCAATCAAGTAATATATTATGCATTGTAAGGAGGGGGGGGGGGATTTGGTAAACAATGGAGGATTCTATGAATCGTGTTATTTAAGTGCGTGTATGCGTATTGAAGTGCATACGTATTGAAAAGTATTATTAGGAAATAAGTTGGAAACTTTTTTCTCGCAAAATATCATGAATGGCTTTCTGTTGTAAATATCGATTTTTGTTACTTACGATATTAATGCAAACATTTTTCAGCCTTATTGCAGCTCTTAATCTTATTATCACATAATTAAATACCAAAAGACATAAAATTGGTGATGGAATCGAAAATTCATTCATACTGGAATGTACCTTCGAGGCCGTAGACGTTCTCCTCGCGTGAGTCGAGCTCGCTTCTCCAGCTTCTCTCCGGCGTCGTCCTCCTCGAGTCGTCTTGACTGAGCTTCCTTTTGACCTCGACCAGTGACTCGGTCTTCTGACTCACGCGGGTCTCTAACCGATCGGTACTTTCCGAGTCGACGATTGTCTCCAGCCTGCTACACTCGAGGTCGTTCTTCTTCTCATCGCCCCTGCCATCCTCCTTTGAACCTGGACAGTCCTTGCCCTGGGCCGAGCTACCGCCGCCGTTGTTGCACTCTATCCTGAAACGCTGGACGATCCTCGCGCACCTTTGGAGTACGTTCCGTCTGAGCAGCAGCTGCAATCCGAGCTCGTGCTGCACGAGCTGACCAACGAGGTGTGGCGGTACGAATACGTCCTTAGGGAGGACGCTGCTACCGTTGGTGCGCCTGAGGTAGCTACCGTTCTCGCCGCGTTGCCGACGAGTTAAAGAGTCGTGGATTTCGCGCTCGACAAGGCCTGCGTAACGTTCCGCGAGACCTCCCGATTTCATCCACTTCTCGAGCTCCTCCGCTGGCGACGGCAGCGAACCGAAAGCTGAGCGGAGCGAGTACAATCGGATTTTCAGGAGGTAGCCACGATCGCCGAGATTACGCAGCCAATCGTCCCAATTTACCATGCACTTCTCCTGTTTAAAATTTTACATCAGGCTTTTTGTTAATATGCACGCGTTGTGACTTTTAAATGTTGCCTAATTCAATTCAAGTATCTAAACATTTTTTCATCTTAAAGAATAGAGCGAAGGGTGATTTATGGCAGAATTTTAAAAAATGATCAACAATGCTACATATGTATATATATATATATATATATATATATATATATATATAAATAAGTTATGTACTAAAGAAGTGAATTCAAAATTTAATATATTACTTCTGTAGATAACAAAAATTTCAGCTTTTTATTAAATTATTTTATAGTTCAAATTATATTTGAAATATTAATATTTTCTCGACATATATTCAAAATAAGTTTATTTTAATAATTATTTTGTTTGTTTATTAAATCTTTGATAAATTATACAACATTTAAGATGGATTACATGTTAGAGCTTAAAACGTAGTAAAAAAAAGGAATAAAAAATACTTTTATTAATAGTAACTACAAAATATTGATGTGCTGAGATGAAATAATGAATTTTTCAATAAGGTCCTTCTATCGAATCTCTAGCCTTTATTAAACTTGAAAATATTTATGCGCAATATAGTTTAAATACCAACGTAGTAAAATTATTAAAATAATATACTTTTATATTATATTAAACAGTTACTAATCACTTTCAAATGCAATAAATAGCTTGTCAATCGCAGAATTTCATGCTTTAACTAAAGTGCAACATTTAAATTAAGTCGGAGGGTTTCTTAGATAACTGTGATATATATATATATATATATATATATATATATATATATATATATATATATATCTTACCTCTGATTTCTGAAGCAAGATTTCAAGATACTCGAGCTCTTCGCAAGCTTCATGAAGTGCTTCGAGTGCCGCAAACGCCACAACCCTGCTACTGTCGTTCAGTCTATTTAATAGCAATCTAATGGCCCACTGATGCGCACCCATTATCCTGACCCTCAATATAATCCTGAGAAACTGCGTAGCGTACATTCGCGTGCTCTCGAGGGGCGCATCCTGTACTATCTTAGTCATGACTCTCCGATTAGGACCTTCCCTCGTATAATCCAGACTTGATATTATGAGCTTGACGTAGCAGTCGTGTTTGGTCGCCATGGCAAGGTCTTGTAAATTCTCGAGAAGATTAAAGCGATGGAGGACGTCGGTACCGCGCACAGAGTGACTCAGCTGTCCGATGAACAGAAAGTACTTTTGACAGCAGCTGGTGGACACGTGGCGAGGAGAGAAGAGACAGTCATGCGCGGATTGAGCCAGTCGGATGGACATTATTTGCTCAGCCACGTCACCTATGAGTTCGTTGAGGTAGCGGGTGCCGTCAGGTTCGTGGAGCTCCAGAAGGAGATTGATTAGTTCACAGCCGGCTAAGGTTGCCTCGCGAGCCATTAAAGCGTATGTCGCCAATTCGATTCGACTGTATTGATTCGATGATGGCTTAAAATATCTAAAGTAAACAAACTTACAAACTTTTTACAATCGTCTTAATGATAGGTTAAAAAGCTATTAGAAAAACGATTGCTCATAAAATTGTGATAATAAAATGCTAGTGCACCTAATCATTTTTAAAGCAGTCATTGATTTATTTACTTGAAAACTTTTGTAATTGTGATTGCGTTACCACAAATTACCAAATTCAAGAAAGATACCAGAAACCGGGGCACTATCACTTTATACGACGAGCATTGATTTTCGAAATGTCTTTAATAAGCTATAACAAAATTCTCTGTTATCAATCTAAAGTTTGGCTCAATTTATTCGAAATATACATACTGCAATGTCATTTATAAATGAATATTAAAATTAAAAGGTCAGACTTATCCAACGCCATATTCTACGCACCTAACGAGTTTCTTGATGAACATGCGATGATCGGAATCGTGAAGCAGCCTGAACGCGTTGTCCCTAGACCTAAGTATCGACCTGACTGCCGACCAGTTCCAGGCGAGTGCATCCTTTGAGCTGAGCACCTGTGAATCTTTAAACATCTGCGAAAGGGGCGACTCGCGGCGCAACCAATGACGTATCGAGGACTGTCGTCGTAGGCTACGGGGTAGTCCGGGCCTCAGCCAGGCTCCCGCCTGCAGGAGTCGGTCCATGAAGAGGCTGGCCGGCGTCGGTCGGCGACGCATCATCGCGTGCATGCGCCCAAGTATGGCGACGGCTGCGAGAGCCTGATGACGACCCGCGCTCGCATGCTCTAGGAGATTTGGCAGCGGCGGTGTCAGATCGCAGACCTATTCGCATCACCAAGAAAATGCCTCAGGCGATTACTATAGCGCTCTTCATACTTCGGCATCATAGAGACAAGCGGATCATTTAAGATTTCACAACAAACCATACTTTTTCATTCAAGCTACAATAAATCAACGTTGTTAAAAATTATTCAATACTTTATGTATATTTTGGCCTCTTTGCTTTACTATCCATTCTATTTGGAACACGTTGATTCGTTGTTTTTTACTGTGACGGTCAACTTTCTAATTGCCCATATACAGAGTTTATCAAGATGTACGTTTTAAAATTCATAAATAAGATGAAATTTTGAGTAATTACATGTTCATAGACTATAAAGAGCACAAATAACTAAGTGTATGGATCATTAATATTATTTACATATTAATACTTATAAGTTAATCGCAACATTTCACATTACTTATATAAGAAAATATATAATTTTCATAATTAATGTCTCATATTGGCATTTATAGCTATTGAAAATTGAAAATTAACTTACTAGCTCATATTAATTAATCGTACCTCAGGAGGAAGAAGCGAATGTGCTAAATGCAGCAGTGCTCCAAGAAGAACCGCTGCTCTTACAGAAATGAATGTGTCAGAGGAAAGAATAGTTTCAGCTAGTGCTCTGTGTAATCCACATTCTAATAAAATATATACTAATAAAGCTAAATGCAATTCCGTTATGTTTGGACAGTGCGCTGTTAAGGGAGGCAAAATAGTTCTGCCCTCAGCCGCGACAAAACCTTCCGACAATTTCCAGGAATCCCTAAAACGACTCGGATCAACAGCTGCAAGAGCTACGTCGGGCTCATCGGTCCACGCCGGTAAAGGTAGTCCCAATAATTCGTATAGAAGCTCTAAAACAGCTCCTCTTACCTGCAATTTAATTTTACAATTGTTATTTGAGCACGCCAAATGTTGATAATATATTGAGAATATTATTTATTGACATTTTGTTATAGATTGTTCAAGGCAATCAAGATTTATAAAAAATCTGAAACACAATGAGATCTGTGTATGTATATATAGATATATATTTTTTTAAACTGAATACTTTTATTTAATATAATTAAATTATAATTATTTAATATCGTTGAATTAAAATTGTTTATAAAAATTATTGAGATATATATATAATGCGTCCATTATTAAACGTCCAATATCATTAAATAATTGAGTTCATCTACACTGAAAAATTAATGTAATATAACGTAATATACGAGTATAATTTTCAATGTAATCTCCTAACCCTCGAATGATCTTTAAAAAATAATATAAAAATTATTTCCGAATTAAGCGAGAAATGACGGACCTCAAGCTGCTCGACGTATAAGATATCGGAAATTGCTTTGAGGCCCGAATTCTCGTTTGGATGGCAAAAGTGCAGTAGACCAGAATAAGATCTTAGTACGCTGAGCAGCGCGTGCTTGCTGCTGCCAAATCTCTGATCCAATTCTTTTTTAGGCCGTTCTAGGTTGACGGATTCGAGCTCGCAGTAGGGAGCAGCGAGACACAGGAGCGAAACACTGCTCCTCGTTTCCGGATTGGCGAGCAGTCGTAGAAGGACGCCGACGACTGCCTCCGTAATCGCTGGACTCTGGCCAGTCGTGGTAGCGCGCGCCAATGCACCAATACCACCGCAACTTATAAGGACGTTCGAGTTTAACACGCCGAGCTCACAAAGCACGGCTAGGAACACGCGAAAAGCTCGGTCCTTCTCTTCTACATCTGTAAGCATTATTTATAATAAGTATATTTAGCTTTAATGATAGTAAGTTAAATTAACAATGGCAAATAATATATTCAATCAGATCAATCGTCTCCATTATGATACTAAGGTATCGTAGTTTTATGAAATTCTTTATTATACTATTATTTTTTAATATTTTACGAACTATATATTAGCAAAGAAAAAATTAAATTAACGAATGTGATCAATATTTCTTTTGTAATATTAAAATTTTTTAAATTATTAGTTTTACTAATGATAAAAAGATGTCTTTCAATTTTATTTACACTTTTTTTTAATACTTAATTTATCCCTGCCTGTAACCATATTAGTAAAACAATGTTAATGCAAAAATTTATCAATCGCTTCGAGTGTCTTTCTTTTCATCGTTGCTTTTATTAATCAATTTTTAATCGTTTGAAAAAGATAAAATTTAATATATACTTTGAATAAATGTTTCTATACCTCCACTAATAATGCTAATAAGTGATCGAGCTAGTGCTGGACTAAAATGTTTCGGAGCTAGGACGAGGATTCTCCTGATAAGTCTTAAGGCTTGTATCCTTTCCATTTCATTGCGTATGTTGACATCCATACTGCGAGCAATGAAATATGGATACTGTAGCTTATTAATTGCTATAACATCTTGTTCCTTTCTGAGCATATATCGTACTGCTCTGAGAGCGGCTGCTCTGACTTGCGTCGCTTCGTGCACAAGTCCCACGCGTAAACTGTAATAAGATATTAGACGTACAATTAACATGCCACTTATACATCTCTATTGGCAATCACCCTCACAACAATGAGCACGAAATATTTCCAATAAATTCTACTACAGCTTAAAAATGACTGGAAAATTATAATTATTTATTAATTCTTAAAAATTTTCATTACTACTAAAAACTTACCAACAAAAAAATTCATCCGCACTGTATCCATAATCTGGAGCATCAGTTTCGTTAACAAGTTTAGTAATAGCATTGAGATATGCCAACTTTTTGGCACCAGGCATACCATTTTGTTGACATAAATTGACCAAAGTCTCTGTTATATTATCTTTCAAATCTATAAGATTGAATAAAATAATTAAAATTACATAACAAATGAATGGATTATTTCTAAAAGATAATTAATTTGTTCACCAGTTACAAAAGGAAGTTATTTTATTAAAAACTTAGAAAATTGTAAAATCGCTTTTTAATAATACAACGAATATTCCAAAAATATTTTATGAATAAATAGAATCCAATAAATAGTCCATTTTTTATGTATTCAACTTTTGATACGTATTAAAAGCAATAGTTTTATATTTATTTTTAGATTTCATAATCGCTGAACATGTCAATTTTAGTTTTAAAACAAATGTAGAACTTTTAATACACAGACATACATTAAAGTAATTCTATTAATTACTATAATAAAATATATTAGATATTATTTATTAACTTGCAGAAATGGTTAACTAATAATTTAATAATATTATATTTTATATAATAAGAATTATTAAAAACAAAAAAGTAATTCACATGAATGGTAAGAAAATTATATACACTAAAATCTTAATAAAGCATAAATTTATTTTAAGTGTTTATTATCGTCAACTGAATTGTCATTAAAGCTGAATTATAATTATTCTTAAAAAATTTTCTTTTGTAATATCTGCCATTAACAATTCAAAATAAAAACAAAAAATGCAACATTGGCCCTTTAATATGTCCGTTGTATGTCGAAGCGCCATGAAAATACTCCAATTTTTGGCAGTTTGCGAGTCGTTCCGTATCTAGCAAACATCTTAAAATTAGTCGAGCAATGGGTAAATTAGAAAGCGTCCTGAGGAACGTTCCCATAAATATTATTTACGGAAGAAGTTGCGCAGTGATTCATAAATAAGTGAGAAATATTTAAAACGGCGGCAAGTGTGAGGTTAGGATCCTAACCTTTTGACAGGTCGAGCTCCACGCAGTTGTCCTCGTGATCATGTCTACCTGCTATGGGAAGAAAACAATAATAATTTATTAACCCATTTGGGAGAGAAGATTACGTTCGAGGCTGCTTATCGAGTAAAAACATACGTCTTTGAGGCTTTCTCGAACGAAGTCTTCGATTCCAAATCATCCAGCTCGAGATGGCCATAATTATATTGGCTGCCGGTACTAGCAGCAACGACCGTAACGAGGACGTGGATAAGGTGGTTCAGTCGTCCGGGGGAGGCTCGTCCCTTTGCACTCGACTAGTCGACGACTCCGATCCTCCACCTCTTCCTCCTCGCCGATGACGATGATGGGCAACGACCTGGCGCGTGAGACCTTATCGAACATCCTTTCCACTTTTCACGGATGTTGCCCCCTTATTACGCGCGAAATACACTTGGCGGTCCAGACACCCGCTACTTCTCCAACTCTCGAGCACCACGAAACACTACTAATGCCCCGTTGAGGCTACAAGGAAAGCCGAGACGAAATACGCACGCATACTATTATTGATAAATCAAGTTTTAACTTTGAGTATATACATGCGCATACGTACGGTCACGGGAAAGCTTTGCTGTGACAAGAGGATGCAAGCGACTGATTTACATATGTGTGTGAAGCTGCAGCGCAGCCGTATACCTAATAGTACCTACTTTACTTCGAACTCGAGCGCATTGAACGTCTCTCTCTCTCTCTCTCTCTCTCTCTCTCTTTCATTTTCGTTCGCTTCCCCTCTTTACCACGGCCAGCGAAATGCAATAACACGCACACAAAGAAAGATAATTGGCTACAAGCGCAAGTCTGTTCCCTTTAATACAAGTCTCTTCTCAATACAAAGACTATTTTCGTATATTTTTGCTCATTTCATCGTGATTTCATATTCTCATATTATTGAAAGTTATAACCTCGTCTTATGTCATTATTTATATGCTATTATAATTTTTATTCTACTTTTTACGAGTATATATTAAATTTAAACCGCTTAACAAAAAAATGTATATTTCTTAGTGTTGAGGTAAAAAGTTTCATTTAAATTTCGATAATATGTAGGATGATAAATTAAAAGTAATATAGTTGTTAAATCATAAAAATATTATACAAGTAATAAGGAAGATAAACTTTCATAAGTGTTAATTTATTTCGATTTTATTTTAAACAACCATAGTTGATAAAAAACATTAATTTTAGAAATAAATCAATTATTTTTTCACATTTTTATACAAATTTATGTATAAAAACATATTTTAAATCGAGTTGCTTCTTAAAAATTTATTTACAATCCAGATTTATAAATATATATATATATATATATATATGTGTATCTATATACATACACTTAAAAACCCAAACATAATAATAATTATTGTTTTAAGAGTTTATAATAATCACTTATTTTTCTTATATAAAAACATTGCATAGTACTAATTTATTTTTTCTTTATCATAGAAGTTATTTAATGTTTTATTCTTAAAAGAATAATTTTCATTTCAACAAATGATAATTGGAAAGTGTAAGCAAATATATCTTGCTTATTTTTTTTATCATTCATAAAGTAAATATTGCTTTAAACTATTAAACTATATATTCTACAAAATTTGTTTCTTGGAGCAGAAATAAAAATAAAATAAAAATACATATTGGCAATGAACGAGGATCAAGGTATTGGCATATTTCTTGCGGTGCACCACCTAGAAATTGTTCGAATAGATGGAAGTGGCATATTCTGATTTAACAATTCCTCGTATCCACGAATTCCACATTCTTCTTTTAATTTTATTGCCTTCATCATTGTTTTATGAGACCAAGCAGTTATAGACTTTGGATTAGTGTGCCTTAATTCAAGAGCTCTTATTTGATCTTCGGTAAAGACATCTGCCAAAAATGCTTTATAATCACTATTCTGCTCTTTTATCAATTGATGTATTTTATGATTCATTAAATTTAATTTTTTTCTTAAAGCGTTATTTAATTTTAACTGCTTTAATAAAAGTTTATCCATTTTATCAAAACGTTCATCCTCTATTTTTTTTGCCTGTGCTTTATTTAAAATAATGCCAGATGTCTTTGCTGTTAAAGTTGGTAGATGGGTTACACTTTTTAGTTCGGTCCTATTAATACTAGAATTGACACAATTTTTTGTTGAAAGTGATTCGGAATTTGGTGCATCTGATTCAACTTTTGGAATGACAGCATTAGTTACAATTGTTGAAGTTACTTGTGAACTTGTAGTTTGTACTTCTGGATTAAGAACACTAGTTGTCATGGGAATCAATATTGGTTGAGTATTCGTAGTTTTTACTTGAATTGCATTGGTTAAATTCATAGAAGTCAATTGTGAACTTGTCATTGTATTTTGTGATTTAAGAATACTTGTAGTTGCAGGAATTATTATTGGTGTTTTACTATTTGCAGCTTTTATTTGATTTTTTAAAATACTGGCATTCGTTGAAATTATCATTGGTGATGATTGTGTGTTGGTCGTTTTTATTTGTGGCTTTAAAATACTAGTTACTCCGGATATTATTGGAGATGAGTGCGAGTTAACAATTGTACCTTGGCTATTGACTATAATGGCACTTGTGGGATTTATTGATTGAGCTCCAAAAATTGTAGAGGCAGGAAGTAATATTGGAGTAGGTTGTGAATTACTAGAATTAGCTGGAGGTATAATTTTAATCAGTGTCTGATTATTCGAAAGAACAATACTTTTTAAAGAATTATTATGCAATGACTTTGCATCTTTATCTTCATCGATATTTTTGTCAGATGAACCCTATAACAATTATAATTTCATATATTACAGCTAATAAATCAAATTAGATTACATACAGTTATATCTGTATTTTTAAGTATTAGTGGTTTTAATACCATAGTCTCTATCGTAAGATGATCTTTTACTATGCGATCTCCAAAAATAGTTGGTACTGCGTTATATTTTAATTTACGTGAACCGTCAACTCTGGTTTTTTCCCACATGCTAGGAGCAAAATGAGCCTATAAATTTCATTTTTTATTAAAAGCCCGTAAATACATTTGAAAATGAAATATAATATATAATATTTATTAACGAAAATTTTTGTTAAAGAATAAGCTGACTAAATATCTTAGACAGTAATTTTTACCTCGCAGACACGATGCGAATGATTAGGAGACCAATTTGATCTGTTAATGTTTCTAATCCACTGCAGCCGTCTCTTATCATTTTTTGGAAAACATTTTAGCAAATATCCTTTTGCTGAAGAATTTTTACATGTTGGTACACAACAACTAGGCATTTTTATCTACGAAAAATTGCAGTATTAAAAATATTAAAAAAAAAATATATATATAAAGAATTTATTAACAATATTAATTGCACTCCAATAATAAGATAAAATATTTTAATAATATAATTTTATGATATAGAATTGCTATTGAAATACATCTTACCTTTATATTGCAAATCACTATCAATGTGATCTACTTAATAAGAATATTATATCCTCATTACTTAATAAACAAAGTAACCAATTAAAAATATTATCTATTTACTAGTTATTTTAACAAACAAATTTTACATAAGTCAATTTCTTATTGAACACTCGGTACCCATACAAGTTTAAGCTGAAAACTAGAAAATATTTTTAGTAATAAAAAAATCAAGCTTCAATATCCATTGACTATCGATAATTAGAAAAATTTAATAAATTTAATTATATAAATAAAAGTGATTTTAACTAGATAAGGTGATGTACAATTAAATTGTACACTTGATATTTCATTAATTAATTAAAAATAAATATTATATAATTTATTCATTAATTAAAGTAAAACTAACATTATACAATATTGTATTTCTATTTGGTACCCAGTGTTTTTGTATAATCCATAAAGACCATTGAACAAGATTAGATAGAAAACTATTCATTTTAAATTTTTTCATTAAAGAATGAAAACATCTTTTGTATGTACAATTGGACATATTTATTCTATAAGTTTTCTCTTTTGTAAATTCTACTGGACTAATTAAAAATTTAATGGCATCTGAAATTAATAATAAAAAGTTTGAATGAATTGTAACATGATTATGAATTATAATATATATATATATATATATATATATATATATATATATATATATATTATAATTTATTATAATTTGTTTAAATATATTAGTCATACTGAAATTTTAAGTTTTTATTTTAAAATTTATAAAATATTTGCGCAAAAGCTTATTTTATTGGTAAGAAGTTTAGGTTATTATAATTTAAACTTAAATTAAAAAGAAAAAAAAGTTTTAAAATGGAGTTAAACTTTAAAATAAATTAACATCGGCGTTAAATTTCATTTGTACATATACCTTATTATTATTTTTTGTTGTTATATTTTAATAACAACGTATATAATGTTTGAAAAAAAATTAAGGAGCCTGCATTAAACAAGAACATTTAGCATTCAAACAATTCATAAACAAAAAAAATCGAGAACATCCTTAAAAATAGCACTAATAACGACTAATTAATCAAAAATTTTCATTTTCCTGGAAGTCCTTAAAGGAATTTCACAATTTAAGTTTATTGTGTTGTCGTTGGATCTTTCGCTCCTTATTATTCTTTGCTGCTATGTTCACATTATACTGAAATGATTCATATTAATAACAGGTTTATTTGAATACTTGAACTTAGCTCCAAAATAATGTTGTAACAAGTAAAAGAAGATAAGTGCAACGTAAGAAAAATTTACTCTGGAGTGCTTATACAGAAATGCTATATACAGATTGGAAACTCAACAGTTTAGTTCAGTTATTATAATTTTTTGACAGTACAATGAGTCGAGATTTCCACTGGTTACCAAATATACCAAATATACGGTAGATTTAAGCAATTAAAAATATTAAAACTTGTATATTCTTCCTTAGAATAATATTTTTATAATGATTTAACGAACATTTAATATAACGATTTAACAAACTTTATTTAACAAATACTTTAATATAATATTATACTTTTATTTATTTGATGGTGCAATTCGCATCAAATGAATTATAATTTCTTTTGTGATGTATAATTACAAATTATTTACTTTATTAAATTAAAATGCGTAAATCTATTATAATCATAAATTCTTATATATTAATTAAAAACATTGTTTCTCGTATGGCCAAGTCTAATTAACTCCTATCCAAGCAAATGTTTAAGAACAAAATTAAAACGTATGGTAAAAATGTTTTGATTACATCGGATGCGCGTGATGACACGCGTTCTAATACGTACACAATTAATAAAATAAACATCGGTAATATTACTGTACCCTGTAGCGATAAACTTCAATGATTTTATATGCCGTTTAAACACAAATACTGCAGATAGACCTTTTTTTTTTTCTTTTTAACTTTGATACAATTAAGTTTAAGACTTGATTTCTAAAACTAATATATAGGAGAGTAAATTTTAAGTTATTATTAGGGCTCCATTATTAGATCTATTATGCTTGTGCAACTAATTAACTAACCTTAAATATAATTAACATTACAAAATAAACTGTAATATAAAATTGTTTAATTTATGAACATAAATGTGCACACGTGCAATAAACACATATGCTTGAAATATATTTCATTATGTAGATATTTAAACCGAGGCACTTATCGAAAGATTTATTGTATATAATAAATACGAACGAGTAGCGATTGGGTTTTATATAATTTCAAATTCGTATTTAGACAAATTTGTAAAATATATTTTCTATGCATTTATTCGAAGAACAAATTTGATAATTATATTTAAGGAGTAATTAATAAATGTATTTTTTTATGCACACAATTGCTGATGATTGGAATTTCGCGCCTTGTATTACGGTGAATGGCTACCGCTATTTGTAGTTCTTGTACATAAGCTGACGTGTCGGATATTTTCATGAAATTTCTTTCCATTTCAGAAAAATGAATGCTTTTAAACGTGATAAAAAGGAAGATGAAGATGGTAAGAAACATTTTGAATTTAACTATTTGCATGTAATATATATGAATAGTGTTGAAATAGCGATTGATAGAGTAGAAGTAAGGTTATCGTTGCATTTCTCTTTAAACGGATATCAAACGCAATTATTCATATATAAATGAATTAGTTATTAATTTTTTCGGTTTAAGAAATATATTAACTTCTAATTTTTAATACTTTTTATCTCAAAAAGGAAGCAATCAATTTCAAAATTTGGAGAAGACTACTGTGCTGCAGGAAGCTCGTACCTTTAATGATACACCAGTGAATCCAAGAAAATGTGCTCACATTTTAACAAAAATTTTGTATCTTTTAAATCAAGGTGAACAACTTGGGACAACAGAAGCCACAGAAACTTTCTTTGCTATGACAAAACTTTTCCAATCGCGTGACGTTGTACTTCGACGCTTAGTTTATCTAGGCATAAAGGAATTAAGCTCCATCGCGGAAGATGTTATTATTGTTACATCAAGTTTGACCAAAGATATGACGGGTAAAGAAGATCTTTATAGAGCAGCTGCCATACGTGCTTTATGCACTATAACAGATGGAGCAATGTTGGCTGCCATAGAAAGATATATGAAGCAAGCTATCGTCGATCGATCCGCAGCTGTGTCGAGCGCTGCATTAGTATCGTCGTTACATTTAACGACTGTTTCAGGAGACGTAGCTAGGAGATGGGCGAATGAAGCGCAAGAGGCATTGAATTCAGATAATGTGATGGTCCAATATCATGCTTTAGGTGTTCTTTATCAGGCAAGAAAGTCTGATAAACATGCGGTTATCAAATTAGTTGCTAAATTAATGAGGTCTAGTCCTAAAAGTTCTTACGCAGCGTGCATGTTAATAAGAATGGCCTGTAAGCTTGTCGAAGAAGTTGATGAAGGATCAGAATTTTTGGAATTTATAGAATCTTGCATACGTCACAAATCAGAAATGGTTGTTTACGAAGCTGCCCATGCGTTAGTTAATCTTGGAAGGAGCGGCACAAGAGAGATCGCATCAGCCGTCAGTGTATTACAGTTATTTAGTGGATCTCCTAAACCAACGCTTCGATTTGCCGCTGTTCGCACACTTAACAAAGTAGCAATGTCTCATCCGGCGGCAGTAATCGCGTGCAATTTAGATTTAGAAAATTTAATAACAGACTCTAATAGATCGATCGCCACTTTGGCTATTACAACCCTACTAAAAACAGGAGCAGAAAGTTCAGTAGATCGTCTTATGAAGCAAATTGCAACATTTGTATCAGAAATTTCTGACGAATTCAAAGTAGTCGTTGTACAAGCTATAAGGTATTATCTTTATCTTTTGTACTTATGCTTCTATAATATCATTATTATACCAATATTACTCTCTCTAGTAGTATTTCATTAACATCAATTTATAATTTGTTTTATATGGAAACATAATGAAATAATTCTATAAGCATATATTATAATGTCATCCAAGCTCTTGTTTTATTGATAATGACATTTATTCTTATATTGTAACTGCATATATAATGCAATCTGAAAAATATTTACAAATGGTAAAATATATGTGAATCAATGATCGAATTTATTTTACAGGGCCTTGTGCCAAAAGTTTCCACGAAAACATGCGGTGCTGATGAACTTCTTGGCAGCTATGCTGAGAGACGAGGGTGGTCTAGAGTACAAGGCAGCCATAGTGGACACGATAATCGCAGTGATGGAAGGCAACGTGGAAGCCAAGGAGGCCGGACTCGCGCACCTCTGCGAGTTCATAGAGGATTGTGAGCACACTTCCCTGGCGGTGCGCATCCTTCACTTGCTGGGCCAAGAAGGCCCGACCTCGAAACAGCCCTCGCGCTACATCCGCTTCAT
Organism: Ceratosolen solmsi marchali; assembly: GCF_000503995.2. Lineage (NCBI taxonomy): Eukaryota > Metazoa > Arthropoda > Insecta > Hymenoptera > Agaonidae > Ceratosolen > Ceratosolen solmsi. Next base: position 5,762,289 of record NW_011948419.1, on the reverse strand, counting down.
CTACAACCGCGTCATCTTGGAGAGCGCGAGTGTACGGGCGGCAGCTGTCACCGCTCTCGCACACTTTGCGGCCGCTTGTCCCGCCCTCTTGCCCAACATCCTTGTCCTTCTCTCACGCTGCCAACTGGATTTCGACGACGAGGTGCGCGACCGCGCCACATACTACTGCACGATTCTTCAACAGAACGCCGACCCAGCGATACTACCCCTCGTTCAACCACCTCAGCTCTCCATACCGAGCTTGGAGAGAGCTTTGCGCAATTACGTCAGATCCCCCATGGACGAGGAATTCGACATTTCCCAGGTGAAATACGTAATACAATGAATTAGGTGGTAGTTTTAAAAGATTTTTCGTCTTCGCTTATCCGTACCATTCTTTGCATCTTTGATCCAAACATTAGTTTGTTTTTGTTTACACGATAGGATTTTAATAGACAGAACTCCATAGAATTCTTAATAGAAAATGTAACATAGGATAATTCATGACTTTAGAACAAATGAGTGTGCTAAACAGTGGTAGCTTCGTCATATTTGAAAAATAAACCAATCATGCTAAAATTAGTAAATATATCACCTGACACAACGATGAAATAATTCCAAGTGACATTTTAAAATTATTATTCATTAATTTAAAGTAACTTTTAACGTTTATCACGTTTAATATAAGAAGCAAAGGTATATAATTTTGAAATTTTCATACTAGTGTAATTAATCCATTATTCCAACAAGTAATCAGAAAATTTTAAATTATGCCTTTGCAACTAAAAAGCATAAATTTTTTAACATTTTCTTTTGCAGATTCCTCCGGCACAAGCGATTGAAGAACCCGCGCAAGAAGTACTTGCAACGGTCAAGCCACAACAACCGAGATTAACGAGAGAAGAAAATTTCATGGAGAAGCTCCTGCAAGTGCCAGAGCTATCAGCAATTATTCACGACTCAATTCTATTCAAATCATCGACAGTCTTCGAGCTTACGGAATCGGAGACCGAATACAATGTCAAATGTATCAAGCACTGTTTCTCGGATTATCTCATTTTGCAGTTCGATTGCCTGAACACTCTATCAGATCAATTTCTCGAAGACGTACGAGTCACTGTTGACAACCAAGATATGTACGTATTTTTACAAATATCTCATATCTTTTAGCATTGATCTCGAAGTCGCGCGCATTCACCAGCTTTTCTAACTCATTGATTTTACAGTTATACAATTGTGTGCGAAGTACCGTGCGTCCGCTTGCCTTACAACGAATTAGGCTCAACCTACACAGTACTGAAATTCCCCGAGGATATTCAGTCGACTATTATAACCCTACCCACGACGTTGCGTTTTATAGCCCACGATTGCGATCCGTCAACGGGAATCCCGGACGCCGAACAAGGTTATGGTGACGAGTACACGGTAAGTCTTTCGCCGAATTATTAAATATAAGAAATTATAGAAAGTTAAGCCTATTAATATTAAAGAACACGGTTAATGTTAGAAATTCTTATATTAAAATTAAAGTATCAATGTCGACAATGAAATTTACCGTCGGGAGAGGAGAAATTTTCTACGATACATTTATTTCCATATAAATTTTCAGACAATAATTATTAACTTTGATGCGCGAATACTGTGCTTGACAGAACAATACAAGCAGCAAGTAGAACGGGGCCGAGAATCATTAACTTAAGAATTAAAAATTCTCCAATTACTTTGCAGCTGGAAGACCTAGAAATAACGGTGCGAGATCAGGTACGTGGCACGGGTTCCCGCAACGTCGACTTCTCGAGCTCGTGGGAAAACGCGGCGACGCGGGGATTCGTCACAACTGAGCAGATCTTTGGTTTGGGTGCGAACGTCACCACCCTGGAGGAGGCGATACAGAGTCTCGTGATGTTTCTCGGGCTTGAGCCTGTCGAGAGATCGGACCGCATAAAGTCTGGCGCGAGGCAGCATACGCTTCTTCTAACCGGCGTCTTCCGCGGTGGCAAGGAAGTCCTCGCGAGGGCAAAACTCGTGCTCACTAATCACGTCACAATGCAGTTCACCGTACGATCGCAGGACCTTGAAGTCGCCGAGCTTATGATTTCATCGGTTGGCTAAATGAAGAAGATTACTAAACCAAGTTTATTGAAAATAATGCTTTCGCGATGTCGCACGATCAGCAAATCCAAGAACACTCAAGATTGTTATTACACGCGTGGTGATGAGACTAGTGATCGGCTCGCACATTGTTGATCTTATGAACTCTATTATTATTATTATTACTACTACTACTACTACTACTACTACTATTATTACTACTACTACTACTGCTCCCACTACTACTATAACTATTATTATTATTATTATTCCAAGAATAAATTCTTTAGTGTAAGTGTATTGTATTTTTTATTTAGCTTATTAAATAGTTTAGAAAAATATTGTAAAAGCAAATATGCCGTAATTTGGTATATTCCCTCGACATAAGAATGTATAATATAATTATTATGAAATGAACAAATGCATAAATGTCTTCTATTAATGAAATTAAAGATTTATGTAAATATTACTTGGTCTCTTTTCTACTTATAGATGAGTTATTACATTCCTATATGGTATAAGCAATAATTTTATTTTCATTTTTAAATGTTATTAATTTTACGTAAAAGTTTCTAGAAATATTCAATAAAAATTTACAAAAAGTAAAGTCTTTAAAATTTTCATGAAGTAATTTTAAGATTGGTATAAAAAATTGTGCAACTCGATACGAGAGCTGTGCATCCATTTAATATTCGTAGATTAAATATATAAGAGATATTTCTTTAAAATTACCCACAGTTCTTGAACTTAATTTTTATTTGACATAATTTAATTTTAATTAGTTTGAATAGCGCTCACTACGTTTATTCATATAAAATATATTTATATAAATGAATAATGTATTCTTAAAATAAAGATGTTTGTTTGGGATTGTTAACAAAATTATTTAATTTTTAAATTTTAACGGACGGTTAAAGAGCTATAAATTATTTTACATCAACTTTAATAAATAAATATTACCTATCATATTAAATTGATTTAATTTTTAATTCAATTGTATTAAATATATCGCCCTATGGTTTATACTGTTGCAAATTTTTAAAATCACAAAATACTCGAACATAAACACATTTAAATAAATCATTATAAATCAATTTGAATTTTTAACAATCTTATATTATCAAACGAATATTTCTTATTTTGTATATAATGATTTATATAAATTTGTTTAAAAAAATAACTACAACTATTATTTCTTTTACAAAAGAATATATAAAAATTGTTTATGCAATTTTTAATTTTTTATTCTAAGTCTAAAAATTTTTATCCAAAACCATTTCTTTACAGTATTTGTTATAGAATAATAGTTAAAAAAATTTCTTTTAATTTTTCTTAATTTTCTTTTAATTTTCGCATATTAAAAAAAAATACGTACTATTATAAATTAATAAAAAATTTTCTTTTTATAATTAAAATACATATAATTTATTATAATTGATCAAATAAAATTATTTAAAGTTGTTTAATTTAAGTATTTTTAATATTTTATTACATAAATATTTTTAGATAAGAAGTCTTTGGTATAAAATAATTATACATTAACAATGCCAATACTTTTTATAAATAAGTGCTTGTAAATACTGAATTTTACATAAATAGTATTGCAATATTTTACTGAATTTGCATAAAATCAACGATGTACGTACAAATCTAATACAATTATAACACAATAATTATTTACACATCCTACTTTGTTATGTTAATTATATAATTATTATATATTTGCATCATTGTCAAATTACTATCAGTATGTTAGTAATTAATATAACTACGCTTAATATAATTAATAAATATAGATAGAATATTATCTTTTATAAATACATATGTATACACATAATGTTAAAATGATAAAAATTTTATCAAATGCATAATTTATGAATTTATCGAGTCGAGAGATTCACAGCTTTTAATTTTGATGAAATTGTCAAAAAATTAATTTTATTATTTTTACTTAAATAAAATAGTTATTTTTATAGTTAATTATTTATTTTTAAATATTCCAAGTTATTATAGCATATAAAATGTCTGAATAATTAATGTACAGTGGTGGTAATTGCATAGACACACAATTTTCATTAATTATCCAATACTAATGAGTTTATTATTATACGTGTGTGCAATGAGTATTATGTAAATGAACATGAAGTAATATCGATTTGAAATACATCTAAAATAAATCATAAAATAAATTCCCTTGGATAATAAGTATTAATAGCGTTAATAAAATCATCATATATAAATGAAATAAGGTTTTAAATATTTTGGTTATTAGTAAGCTCATGTGATTGATGGAAATATAGAATGAATAAAACATAAGAGCCTTAGAACAATAAAAAATAGTAGGAATCGTTGAGTTTTTTATATGCGCGTTTCTCAATCTATTTATTTAATTTAATGCAAGACGTTCTATTTGTACATAATTTACTGAAAAATGATATATATCACAAAAGTCCTACTTAAGATCCGTTGCTTTTCTTTATTTGATAGATGTTATAAGTTTATCTACGAGGTGTTTTATCGCAATGGTTTGTCTGTTAATTTCATGAATCTGTCCGATTGCTTTATTTATTGGAAAAATTAAGCCATTTAAATAAATATCACAATAGTTTTTGTATATAACTGCACATTTTTTTTTATTAATTTAAATAATATATATTTTTATAGTTATATATACTATATTTCTCTGCCTCATATGGCACCACTCATTATTATAGTATTGCTTTAGTTGTATTCAAATTTCATTTTCTTATATTAATAGATTTATTTAAGGTCGATACTTTACTAATTTAATAAATACAATAAACCTAATTCCAAAGGAAAATTTAAAAATTTCAAATATTTATAATTGTAGTATTGAAATTATTATCAGTGTATTATTTTATGTGAAAAGATAAGTGATATCATTTATTATTTTGAAATTAATGTTCATATTTACTACGAACTATTTACTTACATCTTAATAAATATTGAAGTAATACTTTGGTTTTCAATGTGTATTTTCTCTTGTATATAATAAATAAACAGAAAATGTTTTCTACATATGCACATACCTATATATAAATCCTTATGAATTATAAAAATAATAAAAGAAAAATGAAACACCTATACTTTCCTTCCCACTTTTTATTTGTCGTATTAAAAATTTGCACAAGATCCATGAAATTTTCCACAGAATATTTAGTAAAATTTGTGCCTCCTAATTGAATGTGAAAAGTTCAAAGACTTTACTATCCTTCATCGTACATGACGGATGGTATTCTGTTAAATTTATTTTAATGTGACCCATAGTTTATACATCAGAACTTAATGTGCGTATTGGATATATTAATATAAATTTTGGAGTAATCTACGGTAACGCGTAAAATAAAGTACGGTAATGCGAAAATAAAAAAATAATTACATTTAACACATGTTGTTTGTGTAGAAAACTGGGATATCGATGCTCTAAATTTTCGCACAAAGAGGGCGTGGAATGTATTTTTCCGCTTTTACTGCGTATAATACTCTGGCGTATGCTGTTATGTATATGGACATTGTTTTTCAATTCTTGATGTCTTGTGAGAAAGTTTCATTTTTGATTCTCATCCGACTATTCTAAAATGGCTGCTGTATTAGACGAAGTCGGTAAATCTGCAGAGAAACTTGTCGACGAGGAAAATGACGAGAGTGTCGAAAAGAGCAAAAATACCGAAATCAAGGAATCAAATAAAAAGAACACCGGTACGTTTTGAAAATACAAACTGTATACGTTCTTTTCTCTTGATTTTTTTTTCCCCCCAAATAGTCGATGTTATCTATTCTGCTCTGGTTTTTTCCTCTAACATAAATTCTGTGGAAAATATCATACCATTAAATGTTACTTTAAATTTCAGCTAATTATTTTATGCTTCATTTAAAGAAAATCGCGTATCGCTAACTGCTGTTACATGTAATTTAAACATTATTTTACATCTCTAAACACGTGTTTTTGATGTTTTTAATTATTAATACATTGGTTTATTATTGTGCTCAAAAATATTATTGTTCTAGATGGTGGTGGGGGAAATGTTGATATTCCAAAGGAAGAAAATTCAAAAAATGATGCAGGTTTGATTGTTCATCATTCTATATTATTTATTGACAATTATATGATTTATTTACATTGTTATGAATAATATTTTAATTGCACAAATATTAAATACATGTACTACATTTAGTTGAGTTACATTTTTATCTGGATTATAGTTGTAATTTCTACGATTAATTATAACTTTTTTAATTGATATCAAAAGATGTTACTTGATAATTGATTTTATTTGAATTGATTATGATGAATTGATTGAGTTGATTATAATTGATTGAATTGATGAATTAAAGATTATTTAAGTGCTATGAGGTTTCAAAATTATTTTAAATTTATTGAATTTATAAGGAATATCTGTATTGTAAATATATTATTCTTAGTTCATTGATATTAAATATTTAGAAACGATTATATTTAATCTCTTATAAATCTAATTTATAAATATTTTTGTTTATATATTTATACATTTATATATTTTTAATTTTATATATAATTAAACTCAGAATTAGTAGATGGAGGTGAAAATGAAGAAGATACAATTGAAAATGGTGGGGACACTGATAATAAAAAGAAGAAGAAAAAACGCAAGAATAAAGGAAAAGGGGCAAATAAAGATCCCATAGCATTTCCTGTTGCTTCACTTTATCCGAATGGAAATTTTCCAATAGGGGAGATTATGGATTATCCACCAGCTACAGGCATTGACGAACAGAAGGCTAAAGACAGATTTAATAGCGAGGAGGCTCGTGCTCTTGACCGCATGCACAATGATATTTATAATGAGGCACGATTAGCTGCAGAAGCTCACAGACGTACAAGAAAGCACATACAAAATTGGGTAAAGCCAGGCATGACAATGATTGAAATTTGTAATGAATTAGAAGAAACTGCTCGAAGACTTATTGGAGAAAATGGCCTTAAGGCTGGTCTAGCTTTTCCTACTGGCTGTTCAAGAAATCACTGTGCAGCACATTACACACCAAATGCTGGAGATACAACAGTTCTTGATTACAACGATGTTACAAAAATTGACTTTGGTACACATATCAATGGTCGTATTATTGATTGTGCATTTACCCTAGCATTTAATCCAAAATATGATAGGCTTATTGAAGCTGTTCGCGATGCTACAAATACTGGTATCAAAGCAGCGGGAATTGACGTACAACTCTGTGATGTTGGTACTGCTATTCAGGAAGTTATGGAATCTTATGAAGTGGAGATAGATGGAAAAACATATCAGGTAAAAATTATCTTTATATTGATGAAGTTATTTATACTATTTGTTCTTTTTTCTGAACACAAATGAATAAATTATAAAATAAATCTTAAAAAATACCAAAGTAATTAAAAATGTTATTAATAATTTTATTTGTTAAACATTTTTAACGATATCATTTTGTTTGAGATACTTTCTATATCTTTATTCTTACATATGTTAACAATTATAAGGATTTTTTTAAATAAAATTTTATTTTTATTATTATATTTGTAGAATAAAGATATTCAGTATATTTGTGTTGTACTCTATGTCATTAAGTTTCATACTCAGATTTAAATGTTAAATATTTATAAAAAAATGGTTTTGAATTTTTTAATACATATAAAATTAAAATTATCGATCATATTTTATTTTTAACTGAATATTACAGAAATAATTTTATTTTTAGAAAAACTCGTTTCAAAATGTTAATTTTGATAAATGTTATAGAAAATTTTATAATTTTAAACAATAAATAAACATAAAATAAACATTTTAAAACATAAAATGAATATTTTTAAATTGTAAAAAAAAAATTTTTACAAAAAACAAAATTATGAATAATATTTTTTTCAAATGATTTAATAGTTTAATGTATTTAGTTTTATTTTCATTTTTATTGGAAAAATATGTAAAATTGATTGATTTTTCTTTGTAAACAGCTTATTTACTTTATGTAATAATATAGACATATATTATTTTTTATTTTAGAATATTTATTTAATAAGTTAAAGATTTGCATTTTGAAATCATTAATATAAGTAATTTCATTTAGATAATGCTAGCACCTCCTTATTTTATTACAGTTATTTGAACGTAATTTTAATTTATTACAGGTTAAATCTATCAGAAATCTGAATGGTCACTCAATTGCACCGTATCGTATCCATGCTGGAAAAACTGTGCCGATAGTGAAAGGTGGAGAAGCTACTAGAATGGAAGAAAATGAATTTTATGCAATTGAGACTTTTGGATCAACAGGCCGGGGTATTGTTCATGATGATTATGATTGCTCTCATTATATGAAGAATTTCTATGCTGGCTTTGTTCCATTAAGGCTGCAAAGTAGTAAATCACTTCTTAATACAATAAATAAGCATTTCAGTAAGTGTCAATTAGTATTAAATATTAATGTTCAGCTTTGAATCAAAATATGTAGAACGAAATTTTTTAAATGCAGACATCAAATTTTTTATTACTTTTATAAATACCATAGTTATTGATATCATTTACATTTTTTACATAATTTTAATATTTATTGACGTATATTAAGATAATTTTTATAATTAAACAGGGTGATTTTGATTCTAAGATGTTCTTCAAATTTACAATTTATAAATACATTTTTTCGAAATACAATTCTAATTATATTTATTGTCTAATTCTTAGGTACGTTAGCATTTTGCAAACGTTGGTTAGATCGTATTGGTTGTACCAAATATCAAATGGCTCTTAAAGATCTTTGTGATAAGGGTACAGTCGAAGCTTATCCTCCGCTGGTCGATGTGAAAGGATCTTACACAGCTCAGTTTGAGCACACAATTGTTTTACGACCTACGTGCAAAGAAGTTATTTCTCGAGGAGATGATTATTAAGTTCATGTTTTGAAGAATTATCAACTTAATTGTCAAAGTTTTATACTTTCTATGCCTACACGTAAGCGAAATTTCAATGGAGGGAGAATAAGCTACAATGTAAATTTTTTTTGTATTTATAAAGTAAACCGCGTCAGCAGGCAATCTGACTAGTGACAAAAAAGATTAACGGTGAAAGATATAACTTGTGGCATTAAAGTTGATAGTTTAATTTGTTTCTATTCTTATAATTAAAAGTTTGTCATTGTTTTTCCCCTTTCGTAATTTATGTTTACATATATTACGTATGTACGTAAAGATATACTCTGTATTATTAGATTTGCGTGTGAATTGATTTCCTTTTCTCTTAGTTATATTGTTTTCTTACGAGAAATGAAATCGGGAAAGATAATACTTAAATCCAATAAAATAATTTCAATTTTTATTTGACTTTTTGACAATAATATTATTTCCTTCATATCTATGTAATTCTAGTAGTTATGATGGATAATTTACATAAATGTAGAAAACAACAACAGCAAAATTATGCTTTGCCACTTCGGTTTGATAAGTTTTATTATTTAATTAATCTTAAATTAACCCCGGATTTTAAATTCTACGAACTGCAGAGACATAACCGGCCTAGTCATTACAGCTACTAATACACTCTAAAGAAATATAGTACAAGTAAGGCCTTGATCGAAGAAGACTCAAGATTCAGCTGCTGTTCATTTTATAACATGTTCGATTCTTGCACCTTTTCATTTACTCTTTCTGAGCTGGTCCCAAATTCCAAAATGTCGATCGTTGTTTATACACTTTAAATAATTATTCGCGGTTTTCCATCAATATAATCTCTCGTTCTTCATTAACGGACGTGTTGAGCGTCGAATTTTTTGAAATTAAATGGGATATTCGTACAAGTACGAAGTGTATAAATATAATATTGTAAGGTAAGGTTAAAAGGGTTTACGCAAGTTTTTTTTCTCTTTTTTTCATTTTGAGTTATTTACACATTTAGAAAGTACAGTCGCGCTAAAGAAGTGTAAGATATTTTGCTGTATAATATATACTTTTTGTGAACGTTCACGATTTGCAGCGTAGTGCTTTTTCTCGTAAAATAAAATCGATTTTTTTGTAGATGTTTAAATAGCTGTGCTTCATTGTGAATCCATGCATCGCCGTAATTTCGCCCTTGCGGTTGCTAAGGGATTTGGTGGCTCCGTCGGTTGAGGCTGTTGCTGTAGATAAAATAAGAATTCATGTATATGTTGTTAATAATAATGTCTTTCAGTAGAACGTTGCGATTAGTAAGTTATCATTGTGTACCGAGACTATGCTTTGCACATATACAGAAATAATTTCTTTTGAAAGAAAACGTGCTCAGCTTATCAATCCGTGTTAGAGGTTTAATAGTATGTAAATATGTAAACTAGTTTTAATGTATTTTTTTCTCTTTAAAAATAAATATTAGTATTTTGCATTAAATTTTTATCCATAATAATTAAAAATATTGGGTAACAAAATAATTTTAAAAATATCGATACATACATTTTAGCTATTGATTAGAAATATTTTTTATAATTTTAAAGTATTTTCTGTAAAATTATAAATTTCATTCCAAAAAATTGCAATTGTATTATAGTACTTTATACATAAAAATACAAAAAAAAAAATAAATATATTTTTAACAAATTTAATAAAGTTCAGCTTTCATATTAAGTAAAATATTACAAGATATTAGTATTACATTATAGAAGAGATAAAGGCAAATGAATGAACAAATGGAAGAAATGGCATTTACCGAAAGCTGTATGTGCTTTGCTCTTTGCTCAATGGCTCGTTGCAAAGCTGTTCGAGGATCATTTTTGTATGACTCTTCTTGATTTCTCTCAGCTTCTTTGCGAGAAACCATTTCTCTGTGTCTTTCTAAGGCTCGTTGAAGTTCACTTTTTTGATTAAGAACATTTTTTCCTCTGCAAATGAATAAAATATCTGTTATTCAAATAATATTGTAAATTATATTAAGAATAATTATGATTCCACAATTACTGAACTTTACGTAATTAAGGATATTAAATTTTAAAATACAATTGTTAATTTATCTAAAGATCGTTTAATGTTAATTCAATTTATTAATTCAATTTATTCATGCAAAAGTGTGTGCTAGTTAGTTTAAAAAATTGTTAGTCGGTAATCATGAAATTATCAATTAAATACTTTTGTTTTTATTATTTTAAAAAATATTTGATTTAGAGTTTGATTTAAAGATAGACGCATCAAACAACAAATAACTAAAACATTAAAAAGCTGATTAATTATACATATTTCAGTTTTACTTATTAATAATTTCATTTTAATTTAATATTACTATATATATTTTACATGAAATTTCATTTATACAAATATGGTATCAGTTTAATTATGGAAAGTTAAAATAAAATAATTTTTTAAGTGTCTTGAAATGATTTAAATTTAATTTGATGATTATTTTTTTACAAAAACACTTTATTACTTTCAGAACTATTATCAAGTCTTTGTTAAATTTATTATAAGTATAATATGATATTACAGGATTCGAAGAAATTGAAAATAATTTATCATAAATAAATGAAAGGAAAATTATTTCTTTTTATTATGAGAATTATATTTTGTAATTAAAAATGTAATCAAATATTATTTTGAAAACGAAACTTTTACTTTTGAAAATATTTGTATGCTATACGGTTAATTACATTTTACAATCACATTCACTCAATAAGAAATATTAAAAAAAACAGCTGTATTGTTCGATTTTAATAATTATAGTTTACTATTATTATTTTGACGAATTTATAATATTTAAAACTATTATAGTTTTCTAAAATTTATTAATGATGAGATTGAATATCAATTAAGAAAATATAAACAAATATGGAAGAAAAAAATTAATTTGTATTAATTTTTGAGCATTAAATTAAGTTATTTAATTAATAAGAATTAAAAAATTTTATCAGCTTTATCGTAGAAATATGATTTGCCATACATTTTTTGGTTGAATAGCAACTCCCTATGAAGATCTTTATGGCTCGTGGAAGTTAAGCACGGATTGTATGGTTTCCGGGGCAGAATTAAACCGTCTGGACCCATATGCGGTGCAGGTGGTGGAGGTGGCGGTACACCTAAAACAGGCGCCATTATGTCTTTTCCTGTTAACAATAACGGCATATTTAGTTAATAATTTTGTAAAATCAAATTTCTATTCGATTAAATTATTTTAGAGTGCCAATTTTATAGATATACATTGATTTGGCATTATTTTTAAAAAGAGCATCTATAATCTTTAAACATAAAAATAATAATTTGGAACACTTTATCAATTTTTATCGACTTTATCGACACTTTTTGTTATATAATTACATTTTTGTATTCAAATTCATTATTATAAATTAGCTTTAGATGACGTTATATTAAAAGACTCATCTACAATGTTGAAACTACTCAAAATATTTTGAAAATTACGATTGTTTTGAATATTACAATGATTTAATGTAAATCGAAAATAATCGTTACAATTTAATGTAGACATGCACTGTAAATATTTATAAATTTATATAGCATTTGAATAAAGATAAGATATTTTTAATGATAAATTATATAAATATTGTAAACTAATTGTGTATAATACTGTATAACATAAGTAGTAGTTAATAATAATTAATAATAGTTAATTAATAATGTTGTCAAGTGCTTTTAATTTTATAAATCAAACGAACAATGCATGAAAAATTCAATTCATAAGCTATTCAGGAGATAAAAAAGTGGTATAAAAATGGAAAATCGTCATTAAAAATGATAAATAAAAATGCCATCAATGTAATAAGTATTTAAATAATTTGATTCGTTATTTTTTCATATATTTGAATCAGTATTTACAAATATTCTACAATTTAGAAAAGTGCATCCTTTTGGTTTCTCCCTTACAGAACAAATAAAATACAATGTGAGGCTAAACAACTTTTTTCTGAATTCAACCATTCAATAAACCATTGAAAGTACAAAATACTGGTTTAAAGTAAAAACAATAATTCTTTTAAGAACAAAAAAATCAATAAATACGTCCATGAATTTCAACTTTGAATAAACAAATACTTTTATAAATTTACGAATCACGTTTATAAAAAAATATGATTTCAAAGATAAATATATTTTTTAAATATTTTAATTGAAATGCAGGTTTATTAGAGAATAAGAGACGACGCTAATGTACTTATACAATTTTATACTCGAACGTTTCCTATCAAGTTTAACCTTTCATATTATCGAAGTGAAAATATTACACTTTACATTTATAACAAAATTAATTTGAAAACGTAAAAAATGAAAAATTGAAAGAATTAACGTTTAATACAGATTTCCGTTATTCTGAAAATAGAAGCAAACACGATTAATTACGAATTGAGAAATTATAAGGGCAGATGCCGTTGAGTACGTAAATAATAAGTAAACACAGAGCTTCGATCACGACCTTCCAAAAAGGCTATTCTCGCTCGCACCGGAACCTCCTCATCCTCCTCTTCCTCCGACTCGGACATCGTGGTCTGGGACACTGGCGACATTCTTCCGTGCACCACATACGCGGGCCTCCTCGTAAGGCTTCTCGGCTAATAGGATATGTACGTATGTGCGCCAAGGTAAAGCGCGAATGAGCTAGCTTTTTTCTTTCTTCCGATATTATGTTCAAT
>NW_011948419.1:5660258-5748525 GCF_000503995.2 Ceratosolen solmsi marchali | reverse complement strand
ATCTTATGTTCAATTTTGTGTCTTAATGACATTCAAGTGAATCGACTCTTTTGTGTCGCACGCTACCGCATTATCGATGTCGTTTTGTTCTAAATGCATATTCACGTCACCATTTAAGTATCAAGTACTTTCACTCTCTAATATCTTTTCGTACTCTGAGATCGAGATTTTGAATGAGGAATAAATACTACGCGAATATTAGTAAAAAATCTTATTGTAAATCTAGTTTATATATCTATATCTGTTAATCTACTCAAATGTTGGCCTAATTAATCATCGGCCGCATTATAGAATGCAATTAATTCAAACAATTTTACTTTGACCGCACTCGATTGCATAAAAACGCTACTTTTAATGTAAGCTTCTGTTTCGCTTTCTGTAATTATAGGCGACTAATTAAAAACCACGCAAGTGTTAAATTAAAGTTTCATTCGGTAATGATTATAGTTAATTTTTATACTAATAATTTTTGACAATTTTTTGTCTAAAACAAATCATGCTTTTAAATAAACATAAATATTAAGAAAATTATAATAGCAATATTTATTGTAAATCACTGATGTTATTTCGTTATTGGTAGTACGCTTTGATGTTGATTCATCTCATGTCTAAAATATTACTTAATATATAAAAAAATATATATATATATATATATATTTATTAAGTAATAATAAGTTTGTTAAGAAAATTTGCTTACTTATATATTTTATAAAATGATCAAAAATTACAGGAAGTACACGTAATTAATATTTTAAAAAATTTGAAATATCAATGATTTTTCATATTTCTGCCAATATAATTTTCATCGAAACAAATATTTTACACATAATAATATTAAAATATTTTAAATAAAATAATGTGCAATTTATTCAAATACTACATGGCTATTTAAAATTTGTCAGATCTAAATATTTTCTGAAGTAGTAGATGTTAAAATTCAAACTAATTAAATTCATATTTTCATATTTGATATAAAATATATAGGACTATTAAAGGCATAAATTTTTATATAAAGTTACAAAATTATCCTTCTTTTTTTTTAGCAAATGATAGGAATTACTATCATTGTTACTATTATACTATTATTTAAGTCTATGCTCAACTGTATTACCGACATAAAGATAAATATAAACCATTAGTAAAATGATTTTTAACACTTTCAGTTTATTGTTTTTTTAATTTTACAACCATCGCAAATAAAAGAAACAGTGTATTATAGGATAATTAAATATAATCTTTTCTAATAATACAAATGTAATAATAAATAACATCCATATTGTTGCAAATAAAAATCAAGCATTTGTCCGTATATACATGTAAGATTCTTCGAAAAATAGCCGATGCTTATTTTTCATTAGAAATAAGTATATTAAAAAACAAGCTACGATATAATTTATGAAGTACATAATTATATGTTAGGTAAAGGATAATGAACCAATCCAAACCTATCCAGAAATTCAAGCTTTTAAGGACGTTTAAATATCTTAATATAACTACCTTCATATCAAGTTATTTCCAAGTCAATGATATTATTTAAGATGGTGTAAAAATATTAATGAAATTAATAGAGCTATTTTATTACTTATCATAATGTGCCTTTAATTAAATTCTTAAAAATAAAACTCGATTTTGTTATTGATTAACTTTTTTTCGTATTATAACAATTAAACTGTAAAATATATTTTTAGATAATTTAATTTAATTTGGAGAATAATTAATTATTAATTCAATAATTATTTTAAATTATTATTATTATTTATTCCAAATATAATCGATTGTATATATTAACAGAAAGTATAACGTGAAATTTTTTTTAATAAATTTGGATGATATGAATTTTTAGAACATAAATAATGTACAGTAATTCTGGAAGTAACACTAATAGAATAAACATTTTGTTCATATTATTTAAAAACTCGTTGTAGTATCGTGATGTTTTAAGTTAGAATAATAATTTATGTGAAATCTAAACTCTTAAAAATAATTTCTTTTTAGGCAGTATTGCAAATATATGTATGAACGTATATGTATGATGTACAATATTAAGTTAATATTGCAATTAACATAATTCCCAATGTCACTCGTAGTTTTCTCTCACTAAGATAATTTAGAATTAGAAAGTTTTTAATATTATAGATATCTGGATATAATTATAATCGAGTGAATTTGTATCAGAATTCATAAATTATAATTTATGTTTTGATACCCGTATGTGAAATTATTTTGTATAAATACTATTAATTATAATACTTCACACGTTTTTTTTATCTATTACGAGATTATAATTTTCGAACATAATTTATAATGGATATACCGAATTTCTTATGAATGCTTAAACAAAATAATGAAATTAGTTTTATATCTAAATTATTTGTTTTGAATATAAAATATACTATTATTATTATATGATAATTAGTTTAATTAGCATAATATGATTCATTGTATGGTCGTTGAGTTAATATATTCGCACAATTCATTCTGCGATTTCGATTATTTAAAAAAAGCGCGAACCTATCAAATGGTGCATGGTATTGAATATTCAATTATTTTAAAAATTTTTAAATGCATTAATTTACAAAAATTAGAACTCATCTTTATAGTTTTTTTACACACAATCTTTATTAAATGAAAGATTTTCTTTCGCCTCATCACATAGCTAATTTCCATATAATTTATGCAAACGAATACTACATATTGTATTTATTTAATTATATTATTTTACATTTGTTATATTAATTTGATCACAAAAACACATTCATGCATAAAATATCTGTTAAATCATTATTATCATATAATACTTTCATTAATTAAATAATTATATAAACTTTATGTGATGTTTTGTAAATAAATGAAAACATATTTTTTATTTACTAGATTATTTCTATTTTATTATACATGAGATTTCTGATAAAGATACGTTATTATTAATGGTGTAATTATCAATTATGGAGTAATTATCAATGGTGAATTATCAAGACGTATTAAAAATCTTATATAAAATTAATTTAATTTAAAACTTTACAAGATACTTTATTATAATAAGTTTTATTTATTTCAGCTCAGGTCTGCAACAGACCTCCTACTTCTTGTACATAGAATAGCAAGGAAAATCAAAGGTGTATTCTCTTCCTTTATATTCACCATATATGTCATCATTCTTTGGAATTTGCTATCGTAGTGTTGTTTACCACTGGGCAACACGACCATTACTAAAGTTGATAAAATCATGATGACGACGTAGATTTCTCGGACATCAGTCCATTTTTATTTTCCGAGTGGACGCATGCGTTGCATTTCCGATCGACGGAAAATAAGCGCTGTTGTTTAACAGTAATAACAGCGACAGATACGTAGGATATTGGAATTGGAAACGGTAGAAGACGAGATATCGTCGTTTTCTTATATCGACGAGACTATTAATTTCTAAATTCGATCGCACTAATCAGAGAAATGTTGGACTTTCGTATTTTTTGTTCGATACTTTATTTGAAGTTTAAGGATGTTTTATTAGTACAATGAGTCCTTGGACGTTTAAATTATATGATACTTCGCCCATTGAGTGCCGACTATCGTGCTGCAATGGACTTGTGAGTTGAAGAGAACGAAGCAAGGATTTATACGCGATTGCCAATTTAATAGTGTTATATTTATTCTCGTGCAACTTGGCGCTGCGGTTGCTATGGATAATTGCTAATGATATTGGAATTTTAATTAGAAATTGCTCGTCTGAAAGCTATGATCACTTTCTCCATTACTTATTAATGGACTAGTCGTCCAATAGATTTAATCAAGATCATAATAATATTAAAAGCTGCACTTATCGACATTAATTTTTTTATTCATTCATTTAGTTTTCTAAGTTATAAAATAATATTTAAGTTAATGGAGTAGTGGTAAGTCGTAGTTAATAATGTTTAGTATAACTAATCATATAAACGATAGATTATCAAATAATTCGGTAAAATATTATAAAAGGATCATCCACCTAAGTCTCGATTATGCAAATATATTTTTTAAAAGAAATTAAACTAGCGTTATTGAGAAAATTGAATTTCTAGTTTAAGCATGAATTTATGGCTCCAATAACAACTACTTGACAACGTTTGAATAAATCAGTTGGTTATAGTTTCCATACTATTTACGTAAGTATTTTTAATAATAGCGTAATAAAGAAAAAGTTAATATCTGTAATGTCTAAATTTTCTCCAAAAATGATATGATTTTTCATGTGTAATCACAATTTACCAGTTGCATCTAATCATTATTAGTCGGAGATTAGTGAAAGTGAAATTGTTTCGCTTTTTTAAGGTTATATTTGTTTAATGTTACATCGTGATATAACACGCTTCGAGTTTTTCTTCAAGGGGAGGGGGGTGAAGACCGACGTTTTCACCCTTCATACCAATATCTCTAACAATCGAATAAAAAACTTTATAAAAATATACCATATGGAAGTGAATATACAATGGGGATATCTTCTGTAAAGAAAGTTTCCAAAAAGTGCAAAACAAATATTTTTCCATATTAATACACAAAACGTACACACTAATTTAATCGCGTCGAGCGTCTATTTTAACGAATTAAATAAAGTTGATCTAGCAGTTACAAGTTGTTGCGCCCGAGCGAATCTTTCTCCACTGATTTTACGAAGGAGGGAGCGAATTTTTGCAGAAACACTTTCATCCTATAAATCGTTATTGCGCAATTTGCATTTGCAAATAACACTTGTCCACTAGCGAACGAAATTTCATTCTTACGCGCCTTGGGAGTTTTTAATTATCGGTTGGGGAAATCGGCTGCGACCACTTAATTAACATCATCGCGCGCTCGTAATAGTCGCGGTGAGACGAGAACGCCTCAACAGAAGGAAATTGCACTCGACTATTTACATGCCAGCCACCGCGGCTGCTTTCACTCGCCGATGTGTCGCGCGAATTTTTCATATACCTCGTGTCGTGATTGTGGCACAACGGCGATGTTCCGCTCCCGTCGTAAAGTACTCCCGGGTTTCTTATTTGCGCAAACATTGACACCCCGACACCGCGGAAGAAGAATCGATCGTCGGCGTAAGATCGCGCGTCCGGATAAGTCTACTAACGCACGCGCGGGGATGTCTATTGTCATAATGTCGGGATTTTCGACGGCACCTTTCCTTAAGAGATAATGACGAAACGATAAGGCTCACGGTTCTCTGCTTCCACGTCTCCCTTTGTTTCTCTCGATGAATCTATGCGATTTATTTTTCACGACTCGGTGGTATGTATCGGCTCGTGCGAAACTCTTAGCGTTGGGCATGTCGACACTCGCCCGATTATCTAGAGAACTTTAACAATCAATTTATTTTACATAATCGCGCGCAATGGCGGTTCTCGTCTGTGAGGGAAGCATTATTTAATTATGTTGAGCACGAAGACAATTTTTTCGGCACTTGCCGTCGAAACTGTTGGTTTATTCAAATTTGAAAAAGTGAAAGTTCATATTGCTCAAGTTGTGAAGTATCGATGCGAATTTTTATACTACTTTACACTAATCGTCAAAAGCAAATACTCTTTTATCGAGTATATTTAATGTTTTTTTTTTCCATTTGTATATATTTTATTCAATAAAATTAAATATCTATAAATTAATCGTTGCAATTTTCATTCGCATTAATAGTACCTACTAAAGAATTACTAAAGAATAATTAGGTAATTGGAAATACGAAGGGAAAGCTAATAAGCGAGCCAAACGAATTATTGAATAAAAATATTTGATTCATTTTTAAAAAATATTACACGTACGTAAATTTAATATCAATTCTACATTAAAGAATATGTTTAATATTTGTAGCTTAATGTAACGATTTGATGAAATTAGCTATACCAATTAAAATTAAATAACTCCGATCGTTGTTCATATTTAAATATATTTTTTATTATCATTACAATGGTGCATTAAAAATTTTCTTAAAAATTAAATTTATGTAAAGATTTACTAATACTAATTATTTAAAAAATTTTTTCTCAACGTTAAGAATGACAATAAATTATTAGCATGATTTCTATTGTATATTTCAATGAGATTGAAAAAAACTTGATGTTAAACGAAAAGATTTAGAAATACGTTTAAAGACTCGAAAATAATTTTTTTGTATTTTTTTCTTAACTTTATATTACTTTTATTTTTTCATACTTGACATTGAATAGTATAATAATTATAGGATATTACTTCTCCTATTTACATTAGACAGCGCATTTAAATATAATTACCTTTATTGTACCTTATTAACATTATTATTGGAGACTTTCTTTAATATTACATATGTCTAGATTAAATATTATTTCTGTATTATGATGAAATTGGATTTTATGATAAAGTAACTAGCGATAAATCCAAAGTTATTTAAAATTATAAAATCGTTATTTCATGAGATGAAAAAGTAATTTAATTCCATTTTAATTTATTTTGTCTCCGGTAATGATCAGAATATATATATATATATATATATATATATATATATATATATATATATATATATGTATGTATATTATATATTAAGCAACATTTAAACTGTAGCGTGTTATTTAATATTTCTAACATAAAATTACTGACGCCGAAAACTTAATGTACAAACAGCAGTAGTACTAGTAGACATAAGTTCTAATGCTGTAAGATCAAAATTTAATTACGACATGTGTTATTTAAAATAACGGATATCAATTTAAATGAAATGTAGTGTAATCGAAATTTGTAGATTGCTCGTCGTAACGAAATTGTAGTAACTCATTGCGAGAACAATTCAGTAGAGCGCGGAATTGCTCAATTATACGTCATGGCTCATCATATTACACGCGTCCTATCTTGCTGTTACAAGTTGCATATACCTTGGAGTCAAACGAAAATTACATGCAGCACGTATAACCTACCGCAGAGCTGCAGACGTGTATCTGAACAGAGGAAAAAATAAGAAAAAAATCATGTCAGCTAAACGCGTAAATGCCAACTGAATTGAAAAGCAATCTGTGGCTGACTGCACAACGAATTCGTAGAAATCATTCCTTAAAGCCTCTGTACGAAGAGAACGAGGAATAAGATAAAAAATATGGAAGTTAAGTCTATTTGTCCTTTACAAGTAATTACAAATATTTCAAATAAGGTAATTACACTGGGTAGTGAGCTCGATCTCTCGTAGATAATATGCCAATATCCAAGAAATCAAAGTTAGCTATTAAAGAAATAACAACTATTTTTAACTAGTGGTAATATATATATATATATATATATATATATATATATATATGTGTGTGTGTGTGTGTGTGTGTGTGTGTGTGTGTATATATATATATAAGCAATTAAGATCATACGGCAAAGGTGTATGTGGAAACTTACTTTTTTTTAGCGTGCATCTATTAAAGTACATAAAAATTGAGATCGATCAACGAGTTTTCAAATCACAAATTTATACATGTAACGGTTGTTAATGCAAACTTTTTAATTCACATTTTCGTGCCTCTTAAAAGTACCAAGAACCCATCAAATATATAGCACAACATTACAAAGAAGTTTATATTGGTGCATTGTTCATGAAGCGATATCATTGAACTTAAAGTCTTCATGCGCAATTGCTGCTTAGTAGCAACGAAATATAGGTTACAAAATAATGATCTTCCTCGTTTTCCATTCCGTTGTTCCTCCGCCTTTTCCTCCTTTCCCGCCTTGTTCTGGGGCCTACGCTCTCGGAATCTCGTTCTCTCGGCTCATCCACCTTGCCATCCGGAGGCTGCCAGGTTAACGACCGGATGAGGTAGTTTCGCTCGCGATGAAGCACCTGCGCGAGAAAGGCTCTTCCTTCCTTCTTAATTCTCGTTTCGTCCCGGCAAGCGAGAGCGCGCAACGGCAAAATTCTATCTTTGCGAGGCACTTGTTACCGAGTTTTGGACGTTTTCATCAATTATTGTTTTTGCGCCGTGTTTAGATGAAATTCGATCGTTTAAATAGATGTGCGATTGAAAGATAAAGGGCTAAATGCCAATTCTAGAGCATATGAATTATGAATTTGTTGCATGTAATAAATGCATTTGGAATGTATGTCAAATCAATTTTTAGATCATAAATAACGATCATTGCAAAATTAAAGTATTTGAAACGTATTTGTGAACAATCGTGCCTAACGGGTGTACATTATTCTATTGCGCAATTATGAAAATCATATATGAATTGAGAGTCAGTTTAAGCAAAAATAATTTCCACTATAAGCCGGCATAAATAAGTAGTTGCTCGAATAAAATATACATATGCTTGTGTATAAAGCAAATGTTTTCTCTCTTTCAACAATAAAGCATCAATTACCTATATTATTATCCAACAATATACAATGTTTGATAGAGTACTGTTATAAAAATACCGCACAATAAAGTAAAAAGTCTACATTCACAAGCGTTAAAGCATTCCTTGTAAACTGCAAAATAAAATAATATATTACAGTTATGCAGAAGATGTATATATTGAAAACATTAAAATGGTTATCATTTTGTTCTATACATATTGAAATATTATTTGTATTCGCCTTTATTTCAGTTCAAATTACGATTTTTCTAAATGATATAGAAACCACATTGATGATACACTTGAATCATAATAATGTATATAGAATATCTTTTTTTATTTTAAATATTAGTATTACTTGAATAATATTATGATCTTGAAACTTAAACCCAAATCTAATAATTATATTCCCATTTAATAAACGAACAGTTATTTACTATTTTAAGACTTACGAAATTAGGTTAAACTTGCAGATAAAAATTAAGTTTCATACAAAAAAATCATTTAAGGTTATTTTTATCATTTATGTTAATATTTTTATTTAATCACGTCATAATTTATTCGTAATCATCAACATTCATTGAAAAGTATTGTAAAATTAAAAATTTAGTTATAAAGCGACTTTTCTTAGATTAAGTAAATAATTAAAATCAAATTAATACAGAGAAAGATAAGCATGCTTGCTAAAATATAAGTATTTTTACCTATATTATAATAAACAATTCAGCACTATATGCCATTAAACATAACACGTAAGACTTTGTTAAGAATTGCATAGAATATATATTTTATATAATCTATTATATGCCAAGTTCAATAAATAAATCTTAAAATATTACGAGTATTATAATTTATATCATTAAAAGAAAATTAATTTAATTCTTATTTATCATTTTCTTATCTGGAATAATATTTTGTAACGATCTAGCTACTTATCTAACTATACATTAACTTATTTTGCAGATAAAATTATTATTTATTCACTGTTATTTAAAATAAGCAAATTAATACACAATACACATTATTATGAATAGATAATAGTTATTTTTTTTCAAAGAAAATATGTATAAATTAAATATCTCGTAATAATGCAATGATTCAATATAAGTGTTGAAGCAACTTAAATATAATCAGAAACATAAATTTTTAAATTTAAATATTGTCTAAATTATTAATATCAAATTTCGAAAAATAAATTTTCTATCAAACGTTTTTTTTTTTACAAATTGTTTATATGAATATAATATTTATTTATTAATATATATTTATTTTTAATTTCAATTATAAATAAACATATATAGTTTTAAATATATTAAAGTAATAAGTTTCTAAACGTCTTGAGTATAATCAGTAAATATTTTTAAAAAATTCAAAATAAATAGTCACTATTCGTAATTGGCAAGAAGAGATGATAGTGGAAAAACTTTTGGATTATTTTTTTATTCATTATTTTTTCAATTTGCATTCGATTATAAAAAATAGTTTTAACGATTTAACTAATTATAATGTCATGACTCATAATTTTACAGAGGTATTATATATTTAAATATGTAACTTGAATTCAAATGGAGTCTGTATTTGTATTGAAATACATTACATCATGGTGTATTTTTATTTTTACATCCTTACAAACCTATGTTGCAAAACAATTTAAACAATTGCATTGTATTATACTAAACAATTTACGACGAACTGTCATTATTAATGATAAAATTTATTCTATTGAATTTTTAGATACATTATTTTGTAAACTTCAATATACAATATACAAGTAAAATATTACTTTTCATAAGCTTTAGTTTAATTATGCTTTTCAAACTGTATACCATTACAAGCCTACAAATATTTATAAAAGGAAAGAAGATAGAGAAAGTATAGCAGTTCATAAATAATATGATATATAATTTTTTTTCTATCTAATAAACTATACAAATCATTATGTTTAATTAAATGTAAAATATTATAAAATTAATCAAACGTAAAATTATTCCTAAAAATTTATTAATAATATTTTGACATTCTAAAATACAATTTGAAAGAATCACCACTTCTAATATACAATTACTAATTAATTGTTTTTATTACAGAGTATACATTCGGAGCTCTGTCCTTTGTTCACTTTGTTTAATAAACATTTTTTCCTCGTAAGTATTATGCAATATCGTTACATTATTTATTCAGTTTAACATTTTGCTCAAATAGTTGGTAGCAAATCATATGGCTATCAAGGATCGGCAGTGATTGTTCTTGTTCGAAGTATACTTTACCAAATTAAATACAATGCGATTGAATCAACGTAAATCAGCCAGAAAATCGTCAATTTATATTCAGCAACGTATGTTCCCGCGCTTATTTGTCTTATTTAAAAGCTCGATAAATGAATCATCTCGTCGCCGAGTTTCGCGATTGCCTATCGGTTATCTTAGGTCCGAGCACACGGAGAAAACTCATTACACGTTACGAGCGATTTTGCTTTTACTAGCCAAAAGTGAAATTATCGGCTCTGGGCGCATGCGCGAATGATTAACGTAATGGACTATCATCGCTTGACTATTGCGAAACATCGAACATTAAGGGTACGCTCAGTCATACATATTTATTTAGCGATGATGCGAAATCAATCACTGACACATCCTCTCCGAACATTTGCAAATGATAAAACTATAGTCAACATTTTCATTGTTGTATTGTTATTGTGTGCGAACCGATGATTTATCATTTAAATGCTTCAACTGGTTACAAAATAAGCTTCGACATAAGTTAAGTCTGCGATTAGAAATTTAAGAACTATGAATTAAAATTTATCGATCTTTCGTAATTGTAAAATAGAAATTAATCCTTTTTAACATCGCCTTTCGGCTTCATTGTTTATGAATTTTTCTAAAAACTTTATATTTTCAATTTGTACTAATAATTTGTTAATATACAATAAACGGCAAACATTGTAATTGACAATTGAATTTTTATGCTAAAATATTTGTACGAGTATATAAAATATGCATAGCTCTCAATTTAATAAGGACTATTAATATATTTTGAATTATTTGTACTGTATTGAAAATTAATTTAAAAAGTCTAAACTCAATGTCGAATTCGTTTTTAGTTTCATAAGCTATACCTATTTATCAAAAATAATTCATCGATTCAGCTTTCATCTTTTATTGCATAAATAAAAAGTAATAGGAAACATCTATACTATCATCAATTGTTCAATTTCTTTTTATATTATTTCGAATTTTTCCTTTCTCCAGTCACTTTCTCCTTATTTATAAGGCATTTAAAGTCATATTTTCATCTTATGATTGACAAGTTTATAATATTACTATTACAGACGGTTTCGTGCTATCCATGCATAAATCTTGATTAAAATTATTTTTAATTCTTTAGTTAGCGTTAAGAAAAGAAATACGATACGTTTAATTGTAAATTTAGTAAAGGAGAAAATTATGAAACATTTTTTTGTACTATATTTATATAAATTATTCACTATAGTCTAGAAATTTAAAATCAGAACTTTTAATGCTACAGTCATGTAATAGGGAAATAGGTTGTTAATTTGTTAGCGATTATTAATGTAATACACGTAAATTGCGACAATTTATAATTTAATTTTATAACATTTAAAACTCAAATTTGCATCGAATTTACTATATTTAAAATAAACACGACGTTAGATACAAAAATGTCTTTATTACTTTATATTTTCTAAGCCTCGTAATATATCATAAATATATATTACGAAGTTACGATAAATTTCATTCTTTATTAAGGTATAAAATTAATTTATATATATTTAAAGCAATATCAAGGGTTTTAGGATATTCTAGATAAAATAAATCTATATACAAATTAAACCAGTAATGTAATACTCATAATCAAATAATTTACATTTGCATTCTAACGTCTTGTTTATCGCAACACAATATACTATAAAAGATTATAAAATTAACAATAAAAAGGCATAATGAATTTATAGAATATATATATATATATATATATATATATATATACACCTCATTTCAATTATGCAAATAAGTCTTCGAATAAAGTTTATGAATAGTATTTTATATCAATATTAATTTCATTATTAATTGATTACAAAAAATTATGTGTGAGTGTGTTTAATGAATTGAATTTTAAAATAATTAACTTATAATTAATCTTTCTATTATAAATTTTGGCAAAGGAGAAAATTTTTAAGAATTGAAAAAGTTTAAAAAATTTTAGAAGATATTTCTTAATTCTTTGTAAAGTATGAAAAAAATTTATATGCCTTTGGAAAGGAAATCATAAATTAATAATTGTTGAGGAAATATTTGAAATATAAATAATATTTAATGGCATCAAAATCAGACGGCACTTTATACAAAGTTTTTGCTTTATCGACATTCATTTTAAAACAAATAATAATTTAAGTAATTTTATGAAGTTTCGTAAAAATAACTTTTAACGGCAGTATCGACATTTTTAATAAATCAATTAAATTTTTGTACAAATATATTCGGATTTGTGAATTGCATATAACTGCAAGATCATTAATGTCAAACATGATTGCATTCTCGATACTTATTTCCTTGATTCATCGTTGTTTTGTCAATTTTGATACGTCTGAATTGAGCCATGTAAAAGCAAAGCACAAATAAAAGCATACATCAATGCTATTTAAGTATTTGACATTATCCGCTTGATGCTCAACAGACGCTCATGAAAGCTTGAAACAATAGCCAAAAATGAAATAACTTCCGCTCTGAATCAAGTAAGTTTCAAGGTGCACGACCAAATAACTACGAACATGATCGTCTATAAAATAACGATATATAATATGACGATTTTTGCACTATTTCGATACAATTGGAAACACCAAAAAACAATAATCTATAGTTTATAAATACTGAGCCTACATTTCAGGAGAAACTTTTAGCAGGTAAATGTCCGGCTATTCAAAGGTATCCTATCTCGAACTATGCCGATCTACATAAATATGTCCTGCTTTGTTCTCTGTTCGCGAAACCCACTGCGACTGAAATTATTTGTCACCTATCACACGAGGAAAGATGACATCCAAGTGGAGAGGGATGGATGGACATCGTGAGAAAGCATCAAAGCATCGAGTAAAAAGGGGTTGACGTGCCATTGTCTATCCCGGTGGTTTGTTCCGATCAACCGAGGCACGAAGATTGCATCGTCACTCTCCGGGCCGTTTGTTCTTTCAAAGCCTGAGTTTTCTTTCTAGGTTTGTCAAAATAATATGCGAATGTTCGACTCTAATTTTTTTTTTTTTTTTTTTTTTATCATTATTTTACATCACAGACGATAGCGAATATTAATTTTACTTAATGATCAATATTAGCAGTTTTTTTTTTGTAATTCTATCACACAATGTAGGCATTAGCAAAGCAAGTTTCGCCCCTGCTATCTGTTTATCTAACAGTGTGATTCATCGTCGAACGATTCATTCGATACTCCGTTGAGTTAATATTGTTTTATGCTGACTAGTGTATTTAGTTAGTATAATGTTAAAATCGTACAAAACGAATTATTACATTTAATCATTATATATTTGTGTAATATTAAAAGAAAATTAAGCTTATATTTTATCAACATATATGTACGTTTTATACAATGTAAAATTTGTCAACGATACACCGAAAAACATTGGTATGGTCATTATAATGTTATTGACCTTTTAACGATGATAATACATATATGTCTAAACAAAAACTTTACGAACACAATTCACTAAATATCAATATTTAATTGATTGCATTTAACAATTACAAAAATATTATTGTTAATTTTAAGGGAGAATTCAAATATATTAAAATATATAAAAATTTCACATAAGGATTATATTCAAGATATTATAGATACTGAAAGTTTAAAGTTTCTTTTATTAATGAGATAATATCTTACATTTTTTCTTGGTAAATAAATTTTTATTTGGACCTTATTTATTTTTATTCGATTACATATTTTCACTTACAACAAAAAAACTATATATTTTTCATAATTAATTTTATAACCTTCTATGCAAAACACGTTAACGACTTTCAAAATTGAAGATATTTTTCATAGGAAAGATGCATCTAATCTTGTATGCTTATAACTTTTTTTACCTTATTTTAAATGTAAACTGAAATATATCGAAATTAGTAGGCTCAAACTTACAAATTTATTAATTAACAAAAAACAATTTTAATAGATACATAATTTTATCCTGCTATGATGATATTCGTCGAAAATAATAAGTCTTTCGTAATATAGATTACATAAATGTAAAAGCCAAATTAGTTATAAAATATTTCTATAACATAGAAATACATATGAAAATAAAAAAGAAGAAAAAAAAGAAAAGAAAAGAAAAGCAGAAAAAATGCATGATAATCGAATCATTCGATATTTAAATAAGTCTCAGCAGTTGTCGTCTTTGTTTTAACGAGTTTTTCTACGCTCTTGAGTAAATAGAGAGAGAGATAGAGAGAGAGAGAGAGAGAGAGAGAGAGAGAGAGAGAGAGAGAGAATCTGAATTGACAATAATTATTGAATTAGAATTTAGAAAGGGGAGGGGAGGGGGGGGGGAGAAAAAGAAAAACATCGATGTCCACTACGCATATTGAAGCGGACAGAGTAGTTAACGACTTAAAAATGAATGACTCACCGCCGTTATTCGGGCCGTCGCAGTCGTCGCTCCCGCAGCTTCTGGATGCGCCGTTCGTAATAACCTAAAAAAAAAACGTGATTTGATTATTCGAGGATCGTAAGAGGCAACAGCCGCTGTCAAGTATCAAGGTTTCGTTAAAGCTCGTTACGAGGTTGGTAAAAGCGATATAGGACAGATGAAAGGTCGTTTGATTAAAGTAATCCATGAATTAGTGATCTGTTACCGAACTATACGGCACTAGTGGAGACGTATAATAATGTGGCTTAGTCCATATTATTCTTCCTTACGAACGCTTATATTTTTTATTTTCGGCGCTGGCGTTGGACACTTAATTATCTTGATAATTAAAGCGTAATTGGGACGTCGAGGGGCAAAACTGACGAGGATGAGTTATTGAAATTGAACAGATGTTTATTAGTTCATCCAGGAAGTACAGTAATAATTAACTGATGCTGCTTTATTTGCTTTACTCTACAAGTAAAATGTACTGAAGCTATTAGTATCTTTACTTTCTATTAAATAGATCAATGCTTTTAATAGAAATTTCACGATTAATTTATCAATTACATCGAACTAAATAGTAATAACTTTGGTAATATTTTAATATACATAAAAGAAACTTCCAATCAAAGCAAGTGTAAAATAAAATTTACTTTTGCAGAAAACTGGAAAATGTCCACTTATTTTGCAAATTTTTAATTTCATACCGAAACAAAACATATTGTTTGCATTATTAGAAAAATTATATTTTAAAAATATTTTTCCGAATTATTTATTATTTAGCGATTATTAGATAAATGATTATTGATAATTTTTATACTTCGCTACTTAAATTAATCAATAGTCGATTAATATATATTACGAAAATCAAAAACAAATTAAAAAATGGTAATAAATTAAGTCATTGTACGTGGACCGTAAAGCCATTTAAAAATGTACTATATAGAAATAGAAATACCATAGATTACTGTAGATTATCATAGAATAGCGTCCTAATTTTCAACAAATATTATATTAATACATCTACTATTCAATTTGATAACACTTATCATGTAGTATGTATATTTCATTCAAAGAAACGAGGACATAAAAAATAATGGTACGATCAATGAAAGCTTACTTTGTTGTAAGATCGCTTCGTTTTCTATTTATTTAAAAGCTCCGATGAACATAAATTTTTCGCTTGAAAAATCTTTGTAAATTATTACATTTAAAATATTTGTGTATTGAGTTTTTTGTGACAAGAAATAGTTACGTTATAAATATAGCAACGGCGAAAAATGCTTTATTTCGCTCTGGTTACCGTTTATTAAACACGGCCAGAATAAAATCTTCAAGTCTCTAAAAACGGATGTAAGTGCAAGTCAGCTTAGGGTTGCTGATTGAATAACTTAAAACAAATGGAAAGAATAGAAAGTCAATCCGAGTTTCCGTCGGAGTTTCGATATGGTATATTTAGGAGTAAAAGTAAAAAGTTATTATTTTTGCATGCTAATGAGTTGGAACATAATTACGGAAATAGAAACGTGTATTGTAAGTATAATAGCGTATGAGTTACATCGCGATACAATAAAGTAAATTTAAGTGTACTTTATAATAAAATAAAAAAATTGTATTTGAATATTATTTACAAATGTAGTTGTAGAAAGTGAATGAAATGCTACATAAACAGTCTAAATTATAATACTTGAAATCACTATAAATTATTTAAAAAGCAGGTTAAGAGATTCTGTTTATCTCCATAAAATTTTTAATATAATCAGCCATTTTTTACAATTTTGCCACACGCCCAAATTATCCAATTTGATAATTGTTATTGTCGCAGTGTGATTTCAATTACGAGCGATTATTGATCATCGAGAATTGCTGTTGAGAAATCAATAACTGCGCGTTTGACACTAATAAAAGATTTTAAAATAATAATGCGGTAATGTAAACAACTTTGGATTCCTCGATAAATTTTCACGCTGAAGAAAAATCGTTGGTAATCCAGGAAGACGAACAAGATGAGTATTCCTATATCCTCAACACCGTATTATTTTTAGTCGTAATCGATCGTTTCGTTGTTACCTCTCCATCCCGGATCGATTCAACTCAACAGCGACATTCATTTGCAACCGCTGGTCACTATTTACGGTCATGTTACTTGTTTGGATAATTGTTTCATCCATTTTTTCATATCTTACTTAAATACCTCTTTTCTTTTTTACCTAAATACAACGAATAGTGTTAATATATTTTTCGAACAATCACATATTATTGCGAATATTTAATTTTTACTAAATTTCATCCCTCAATTATTCAAAATGAAGGAATTTTGATTTTCCTTTATTCTATTTTACTAACCAAGAGCATGTCTTATGTTTAAGTTTAATGAAATTTTTATGAAATGTTTAAGTTGTTGCATCGGAAAGTTGAAAATAAAAGTATTGATTTCAATGTTATCGTCTTTCGTGATAAAGCTATATTATAAGCCAAGTATTTACAAAATGATTTATAAAGGAACATAAATCTTTATTTTCACTGATGATTATTATACGATTGGGAAATACAAAATCTTCATTTTCTATCGAAGAATTTTTCGATTTATAGAAAAACACGAGTTTAAAGTGCAGAAATCTGAAAAAAAAACAAAAATAATAAAGAATAAAAATAATATGAATAAATAATAATTATTATTTCATAAATTCACAAAATTTAATATTGAAATATGAGCGTAATATAAATTAAATTCCGTTTTTTCTCACTAAATTAAAGACTTTGAAAATCTGAAGTACATAATTATCACTGCAATATTAAATTATTACATTACCTCATGACTATATTCAGTTTCTAATCTGAAAGGTGTAACTTATGAAAGTTCATTTTATTTCAGTTTTATCATAAATTACTTTTAATGAATACATCGTTAATACATGTATGAAATATTCCGGTGTTTATTTCTTTTTATTCGTATTTTGATTAGTTACGAAGAAAAAGTTTGCAATAATTATTTCAAGTTTTATGTAACGTCGATGTATACATAAATTAACTGGAAAAAGAAAATATTTAAAGGTTTTTATGCTATAATAATTATTTAATATTTGCTACGTTCAATTATAATAAAATAATCATTTTTATCGCATCCAGTCATTAATAATCAGAATTACATATCTATAATATTAAACGTTAAACTTGTTTACAATAATTTTTCGAGTATTTATTATAAAAGCGAGAAATTACTTTACTCCAAAAATCAAACTACTTTAAATATTAATTTGGTCATTCTATAATTGCGTTCTTTTTATCAACTATCACTGCATTGATTCAATATTATTAAATTAAATACTTACTGCGTTTTATAGACATAGAAGCAAGACAAACATTACAGTTATGCCCTGATTTTTTATAAAACGCATTAAGCTATTAATATGTTAATTTGTCGAGCATTTATTAAGAACTTTCTTTAGACATGCTGCTTTGTGTGCTAATTCACCTCTTATCTTTCACATACAGTTATAATTTGTCAGATGGAGAATTATTTAAATTGAATATACTTTTCATAATGTAAACAAATAATTACACGTGTCAATATTTAACATTTTAAACTCAATAAAATTTCATTTATAATTTATTAAAAAAAAAAAAAAAAAAAAAAAAAAGATGATATAAATTAATTATAGTATATTGAATTGAAGAAGGTAGCAGTATAAACAATTAAAATAATCCAATTGAAATTATAAAAATATAAAATTAAACTGTATTACAACAAAATAATTTACCTTCGTGTGCAAATGTACCCGTGTATAAATTTAATATTTGATTCTTGCATAGAAAGCATATTTAATAAAAAATACGTTTTGAAGGTGAAGCTCAAATAGCCATAAAAATACTTGACGCAAATTTTGCAAATCTAACGCAAAGAATTATTATTAATAAAATTTCAGTGTTAAATTTATAGGATAAATAACGACATCTAAAATATTTTGTTTTATAATAGATTATTTTCTATATTATAATTTTTATGATAATACGAAGGTTCTAAATATTTATCAATATGTTGAATTTGAAATAGTAAAATAATATTTTTTCCATTCCAATACATATGAATTATCTCTTTTAAAATTAATATTGTTTTAAAAATATACTCGTTTAGTTTTACATCCAAACGCTCATTAATAAGTATTTATGAAAATCTTTGTATTTGCAGTCGAAACTGAAAGTGGAGATATAGATTAAACCGCTCTGGGAAAAACGCTATGCGAATTCAGAACAACGTAAACTTTCGCTGCGTAAAAGAATTGAAAAAATGAAGTACAAATCTGGGTCTCATTATTTCCATAAAATTATTATGGAATGATTAAAAAATCGAGATAGATGTTAGAAATACTTACAATAGAATTAATGCCTTAGAGAGAGAGAGAGAGAGAGAGAGAGAGAGAGAATGTTGTAGATAGAGAGACGAAGAAGAAAAAGAAACTTTAAGAAATAATGGGCCTGAGGTTGAAAAGCCAAATTACGTCGCAGGAAAAAGCGAACCAAAAAAGGGCTATAGCATAAATAAGCTGCGAACTTATACACACACACACACACACGTATATATATATATATATATATATATATATATATATATATATATACGTGTAGCTGAGAACGTGACTCTGACTAAATATTACATCTGTATTCGTATTTTGTATACGACCACTTGGTACAGCCTTATTTTTTGGGGAAGAGGAATGTCAGAAAGGTCGTGCATGATAGATTTCCGTCGTCATTATGATCGATGAAATATCTGGATGCTGAGCTGACGTAAGAGCTCTGTGGACTATCGGTATATATAAGAATTATGCGCTTCTGCGCTTTATCGAATGCCAAGGTCTTTTATTTTCGCGCAGGCGACTCGATGCGCCGTTGGTACAGTTTTAGTAAGAAAATTGTACCGAGGAATACACATACTCGGGTATATTTATATTTTTCATAATTTTACCGTAAAATAAAAATTTTTTTTCTCTACTTGTCAGACTTATGACATTTAAAAACATCGATTTTTTATTTTGGGATTCTGAGATGCTTACGGTAAAACAATGGATTTTTGTTATATCTTCATGCATATGTAAGGCTCGCTGAAATTATTTTCATGTCGTATTAATATACTTTTTTATTTCCTATCTATAAATCTACAAACATTCTCGCTTTTTCATTCAGATGTCTAGTTAGACACTTTTAAGTCGAATTATAGTTAAAGAGATAAATTCTTAAAGTATCCACTTAAAACATGAACTAAGCCGGTATTAAAATACGAAACAACTTAAATTAAGAAACTCAATAAAATATTCATTAAAATTTATAATTGGATCGAGTTTTAATAATTATCGTTGTGCTACATATTTAAATACATTAGCAAATGAAAATATCATGAAAATCAAACATAATATTTTACCGATTGATTAGTTTTAGATAAAAATTGAGATAATGAAAAATTGAGGTTATGTTTGTACAAATTAGAAAGTGGTAGAAACCTGTATTGAATTACACTTGGAATTTGATTTTGGAATTTTTAAACTCTATGTGAAGTCCAAGGACGTTTAGAAAATAATATTTCAGCTTGTATTTTAATACGACTAATCACATTATTAATAATCTCTTAATATTTATCGAAAGCTTATATTAAAAGTCTATTTGTACGAAAATGATACGAACCATGATTTAAAAACTTGCAAACATTCGTATTTGTCGGCTGTAAACTAACATTAGATTTAAATAAATAATGGTAGCGGAAGCATCCATCAACTTTCTGTTGCATGTTTAAATTACGCATTGGGGAGAAACTTGAGTTTCGACAGAACAAATGTTGTGAGCCAGATATTTGTAGGTGAGTTTGATTTTAATAGAAGCACACTCGAGTTTTTCAGCGACATATTAATATTCACACTTGAAGTTGTAAACAAACATTTGAAACAGCTGCACAGACACCCCGCTTAAACCCGTTTAAAAGAGAGTGAATATCTACTATCTCTCTTTTTCCACGAGATCCTTAGCTTTGGTATTCAGCACTGGGTATAACAGTACACGGATTGGCCTCTGTATACACAAATTAATTGTTGAAAAAAGTAGAAGTACATTCTAGCGCGTGTAACAATGTCGGGACGCGCTTTCCCTTTCAGAATAAGCTTCGACTCCTGTGCTTGGACGCCGATTACTCGCCTCGATTTCGCACGTCATACACGAACGTGCACACCACACATAAGTATAAGCACGCAAGCGCATTCGCAGCTATTTATTGGGGGAACATCAGAGACACTGACACAGCGACAACGCGCAGCCGCCCTGAAGAAACATATTATCTGCAGATGTGAATTCTCTTGTCTCTCGCGGTAGTGTGTATGTGCGCGTGTGTGTATGAGAGAGGCTATAGAGGCAGATCATGACCGTGAAATCGGGAGGAGAGCCGTGAAGAACGACGCAACCCTACTGCTGCTGCATTTGCGCGTGCTCGTCGACTCTTACGTAAATGCGAGATTTCCTCATTGGTGCTTTTTCCTTTCTTGGCACACTGCGAGCCAAGCATTTTTTTAATCAGCTGATTCGCGCACGCAATTTACGGGAATTACTTGCAAGGAAGTTTTGTTTTTCGAAATATCCATGAGTATTAGGTGAATGATGATGGCTTTGATATTCATCGGTAGAAAATCTTGAGATTATAATGGGACGGTATAGCGTCGTTTATTAATGTTTTTGGAAGCACGTTTAGCGAATTGAGAAGCAAGTTTTTTACAACACGCGATAATATTTATGATGCTCTGATAGAAAAATAAGAAAAAAAGACGCACGAGAAATGCTTAAGATCTCGTTAAAATGTATGTCGCTCGTTTATAATGATACAAAACTACTTTCATAAATGTAATTTTAATTAAGCATTTATCACGTGTATTATGCTTGAATCCTGTTTCTCTGAAATACATTATAATATTTTTTTGTACTTATTTTATAGAATACGAATGAGAACTGAAATTATCATTTGTAAATTACTTTCAATAATAACATAATGAACATTAATACATGTTCAACCGAAGGTTTTTTTTCGTATTTTTTTCTTTATGTATATTTTTTAATTGAATTCAATACTCGTATATTTTATAATTTTTAGTTTATTTTATAATTATAGATAAATTTCCAATAGAATTTCTCTATATATTTATTGTATTTTAAATATTAACTTAACATTAAATAATATACTTTGTAACTTTTCTTATAATAAAATATAAATATAATACAATAACACATAGAGCTGCAGGTTTCTCTTTATTATTCGAACACGTACTTTGTTCAAAGTTAAAATTGTCTTCGCTTAGAACATTAACAAAAGTATTATAATTTCAAATTTTTATGTACATATTCAACTTTCAGAAAAATTCTAATAATAATCTAGTAAAATAAATAATTTCAAGTTTTACTTTCATCACTGGTGCATTTCCATGTCACCAACAATTGCATAAATTTCTAAGTTATTATTCGAGTTATTAGATGAAAAAAATATAATTATGTCAAGATTTTCTAAATACTTTTTAGTCATATAAAAAAATTTAATTTCATTTCGTATATGAAAAAGGATAATTTGTAAATATATGTTGATGTTATAATAAAATGCGAGGGATGTTAGAGACTACTAAAATTATGCTATCATTAACATTTAAGCAACGAATATACGCAAAAAATTGATAAATTATTATATCTATTTTTATGGAATATCAATATGTAATATAATAAATAATTTCTTATAAATAACATTGCATAACTGATGGTAAATTTATACTTCGTTCATATGTCAATCTTCTCTTTTATTTTAACCGATCATGTCTTTATTTTATATATTTGAATGTAATTGTCGATAAGGATAAATAACTGTCACATTAACATTCCCTTAGCGACAAATAAAAATATTTTTGAATTACCCGCTTTCTGACGACAATCGATTATAAAATTGTGTACATATGTGTATAAGCGATTGGAATGCCAGGAATTTCATTTTACTCTCACCCGTACATATATAGCCTATACATTGTCAATTGGTCTTTATAATTATGAAAAATTATAAAAGATATAATAAATTTAAAATATAATAAACAGTATTTGAGAATAAAGTATAAACTATTTTTAATATGAAAAGCATTTAATATTATAAGAGTGATGAGTGGAACAATGTAATGCAAAGTTTCTTCAAGCAAATGCGTCTTCAAATATCCGCGCAATGATTCTGAAGTTCGTTCTAATTAATGAATAAACCAATTTTCGTTGATCATTCGGTAAATTTGAAATTTTAATCGACGTTTTTTATCTGATGAGTAATCGAGCGTATTGAAGCGAATACGAGCTGTCGCGTGTCATCAAGTTTTGTTTAATGAAATATCGTAGTTGTTTTAATATCTATTATTTTTTCAATCAAATTAATGTATTTTTATTGTTATTAATGTCACATTCATTATATCAAACGTATATATAATATTTTTAAGCCTAATATTATTTCTATATTTATAAAAATTTGAAACAAAATGAATTTATTTGATAAATATTTAATTTTTAATTTAAATAGATAATTAGAAGTATTGATTTCCTTAAGTAATAATACGTATAGTGTTATCTATAATGGATAGTATCGTATAAATATATTTTAAAAGAATTTTCGATAACGATATAATTATAATGGAAAATATAAATGCTACATTGTATTGTACAATATGTGTGTGCGTGTGTGTGCGTGCCAGTAAATTCGCTACTACTAGTATTTAGTTATGTTAATAATTATAATTGCTGATTTTTAAATTTAATGTTCATTAAATTTAAAAAATATAGAAGATATTTTAGATTTTTAACGGATTTAATAAATAAAAATGTTCTTGTTAACAAAATTAATGGTGATAAATTCGGGTCTATGTTGATTAGATCGTAATTAAAATTTTTGTATAAGGTAAAACATGATAAAAACTTTTAAATGTTAAGAATAATTCAGACATTTTTAAAAATAATATCGAAATAGTAGTTTAATTATTTACAATGAATATTTTTATTTGAAATTACAAACGCTAATATTAACATCGCATACTGCACTTTTAACTTAATAACACAATGAAAATGTCGATTTTAAGGACTCACGATTATTACAGCAATTCACTCGAAGTCGATTGTTTTTTTCAAAAACAGCTCACGGTAACGCACACACTTCTACGCAATACGACACTCACGATATTACACCTGCTTCTCGCCCCGTAAATTTGAAACGCAAGCGAGGAACGAACGGGTCGTCCCCCAAAAGGCTTCCGCTCGTTGGTAATTGAGTTGATACTTGTGCGTGAGAGTCGTCGCCCCGCCTGGTGAGGAATAACGAGAGTCGGACAAGTGGGTCAGGTTAGCGCGAGTCAGCGATCGAAATTGACGCCGATCGCGGAAGCGACGCCGCGATCCGAAAAGCGAGCGGCTCCCGCTCGCGCAATCAACTGCTCGTAGCCTCCGAGCCTCGACTCGGGCCAACCTGACGCACGTCCAGAGCGAGCAAGCCAGAGGGGGGGGGGATCAGCCGTGGTAACGGGGTACGAGAGCACCCCGCCCCGGATTGACCGCCTTTTAATTGCCCCGTCGCCCTGACCTCTTAACCTCGGCCTCAGCTAATTGCAATCAGAGTCCCCTCTCCCTCCTACATCGTTAGTCAAAATTTTAATATTTGTCGAACAAACAGAGCGAACTTTATTGATAAATTATCCTGGCAATTATTCAACTCGTGTACGTAGCATCAGAAGCAGCACTGTCGAAAAACAATAGAACATATAGTGCACAGGCTTTGAAAATACAGTCTACAGGAATTTTCCGCTTTCTTTTTTATGTCCTATGGATCTCGAGCGCCGAGGTAAATGTAGAATGGTCGGATCCTTTGCGCTAACTCACTCGAAATTCCACTTTTTATTGAACAATTGCTGGTATTCTTGTTGTTCAACTTAGCTTGCGAATTATTTACAAGAAGGAAGATAAGTCAACGTTGTGATATGATGTTTTGAAAGGTAGGAAGACGCAGAGGCTTTCTCTCCTCTAGATTCCGAAGGAATAAGTTTAACATCGATTGTTTCCGAATCGTCCTTAAATATTTTATAACTTAGTCTACGAAAGTCAAATTAGTCTGATTATGCTTAACGTCACATTTTTCATTTGAATCTCTATTCCATATGCAAAACTTGTACATAATATAATACGTTGCGTAAATTGTATTCATGAGGTTCGCGAATATGATTTGTTTACCTTAAAGGGATGACTGTGGCTTACGCCAAACTCGAATAAATATCCACTTACTTTAAACAAAAATTATTACGTTGATTATCCCTGTACACATTAAATTAACAAACAAGTTTTAATTAGCGGCTCGCACGTATTAAATTTATTTTATCATATTGTTTTAACATTAATTACCAGTTGATAATCAGCATAATAAAGAAATATAATTGCAGTACGAATTACGAAACTTTAAGTTATGAAGTGCTGTTATTTGTAAAAACAGATTATGCGAATGCATTGCGAAACTCGTGAGAAATAATTAATTAACTTACATACTTTTGAAGTCGAACATTCCTTGAATGAAATTTGTAAACGTTACAAGTTGAGATTAATTTGAAAATAAAAATGAAGCAATGCGAATCGAGTTAAGCTGCTCTATTAATATACGTTTACAGCTCTATGACATTTAAAATAAAAATTTGTATGTCCAAGGATAGTCACGCCGGACAATAATGGTTAAAGGCAGCGATACCCACATATACATAGATATCAAAAGAAAAACTATAATACGTAAAAATTCTAATTAAATAGACGCGGTAATGATAAGACACGCTCTCTCAAATACAAGCAATAATTAAAAGAAAAATACTATCGTGTTGTTGGTTGGTAGTTTCTGTACAAATAATACGTCGTCGCGATTACGGTGATAAAGATTCAAGGCAACTCCATGCTAAGTCATAATGTTTAATTACGTCGATCAATAACGTAAAATTGTATAAGATGCCTTGGATAGCCTTTCTTACGCTATACTCGTGGAAACAAGGAGGGAACAAGGGAAAAATGGGAAACGCGAGTGCTTGACATTGGGAGAAACATAGACAGTGATAAACGGAGAGCGCGAAACGCATCGGCGCGCAATTCTTACGCAAAGTGCGAGGGTTGCGTAAGCGGTTGGTAAAGTCGGGGCAGTCGAGGAACGATAAGAAGGCGAAAGGTGCGCGTCCAGCCTACCATTATAATCGCCGAGGACAACTCCTCACGAAAGCCGTCGTCAGCTTCTCAGGCGCGCGCGCGCGCGCCTCCGGGTTCGACCCCTTCTTCTGCCGATCGCTTTCCGCACTCGCCGATCGATCGGCACAGCAAGTGCACAGAAATCATGTAATATACGTACGACACAAAGCTCTAGAATCGATCTGAATTTGAAAAGCGTTGAAAACAAAATAAAAAATACATAAATAAAAAAAAATCAACGTTTAGATGTAATTCAACAAAAATGATTATAATGCGAGTGCGGCGACGATTCACCAAGAGGATGGAATGTACCTGCTCGTCAAAATTTATCGTTGTTGTTGTTGTTGTTGTTGTTGTTGTTGTTGTTGTTGTTGTCATCGTCGTTGTCGTTGTTGTAGTTGTCATTGCTGTTATTATATTGCCAAGAATCGAGTATCGGAATGACGTGTGACCGATGACCAAAGTTCACGGGGAATGGCAATAATTTATATCTGTTGTTTTGATAAGCCGGTGCTCGGATCCGAAGCTTTCGACCGAGAGCTGGGAGAGCTTGAAAAATTTGTGCCGCATATAAAGAGATTTCCGTGACGGACGAACATCAATGTCGTTAACCTCCGCTCTGCGCGAACGTAATTCCATCCAATCGACTTGGTGAGGCAGTCGCGTACGTAAAAATGGAACGAGCGGCACCGGGAGAGATGGAGCTAAGCGCTCGTGTCATCGGGACAGGCAAGAGCACTCTTTTCTTTTCGGGAAGGCTGGAGAGTCGGAGAGCGAGGATCGTAAATCAGTCGTCGCCTCAGCGGAAGTGTCGCGAAACGTTGCATTCGAGTCTCGCGGCGGGAAGGGAGGGAGGTGCAGGCATGGACCGATTTTCCTTTGAGGTCTGCGGCGGTACGGTCAGTGCTGCCATTTTTATTACCCGGGTGGTCCGAGCGGATTCACGCGGCTCTGTGACAATGACGCGACTGCCGATCGAACTTCCCAAACGGTAATAGCTTGAAATTTTATTGTGTCTTCTCGTAGATTTAAACTGTCCACGGGATTATATAGAGAGAGGCTTTAGCTCATTTCTATGGTCAATTC
Source organism: Ceratosolen solmsi marchali (assembly GCF_000503995.2). Classification (NCBI taxonomy): domain Eukaryota; kingdom Metazoa; phylum Arthropoda; class Insecta; order Hymenoptera; family Agaonidae; genus Ceratosolen; species Ceratosolen solmsi. The sequence goes on along the minus strand of NW_011948419.1, from coordinate 5,721,227 downwards.
CAGCTGATAGGTTTAGCTGTTAGAGTCCTGCATTTATCGGGTGCTATAAAATATATACGCAATCTACGGGAGGCGATTGATTATACCGAATGGCTGGATCGACGATTAATATAAATTGACCGTCTGTCAGTCAGTCCTTGATTTAATAATTCGTTTTTTTCAAGAAGCTTACAAATTTTATTTGTAATGGGGAAAGCCATGTGTGAAGCACGTTACGGAATTATTATCACATGTCGTGTGAGTCAATTTTAACTTGGCTCGGAAATTTTAATGGTAAACAACGTTTGCATGATTATCACGACGGCTAATACCGAGAGTATCAGTGTGCACAGCGATAGTCTACTACTTTAAACGACGTATGTATTATATTTGTGGATTACGAGAAGTCGTTCACTTGATTATAGGTTTAACTTACAGTATAGGAGAGAATTTCTTCGGAGCATTGTAAGGGCATATAATGGGAAATTTTCATATTCCTTATCACAATTGTCCCAGATAATTAGTTATTTGTCGCGGGCAAAGTAGAGGATAAAAAATTTTTAATCAAATGAACTCGAAACATCGGCAGCTTCAATTATTATATATAAAATTAATAAATTTCAAATATTAATAGTAAAGTTTTATTATTGTATTATTATAGAAATTATTGCTTATTATACACGGTGTTATGAAGCATAAGAAAATCTTGCTTTCGCTGCATCACAGAATGTAATTTGATAGTTGAAAAATTGCATCCAGTATAAAAAACGAATCCTATTCAAGGTCAGGGCTACGATACATTACGCCTAACATTAAAGCATTATCGAAAGTATAAAGAAAAAATGCGAGAAAAGTACCTTGCAAAATTGATATCCAAGAAAAGCTATGAGCAGGTAAGAGCAACAAAGAAAATCGCCGCCTCTCAATTTTGTCGATTAAAAGAGATAACGAGTCGATTAAGCCTGGCGAAGTGCGTCGAACAGCGAAAAACTTTCTATTATCCAGAGTGCGCGTGCACTCACGCGCTGAGAGATACATCGAGATAAATAGATATATAGATAGATGAATGGGTGGGTGGATGGATGGATAGATAGCTAGATATATAATTAGATAAATAGATAGATAGATAGATAAATAAATAGATAGTTAGATGGATAGATAGATCGATGATGGTTTGATAGATGGATGGATGGATGGACGGACAGATAGATAGAGTAGATGGATATGTAGAGGGAGGAGAGGGGATATATGTATAAATAAGAAAAATTCGAGGGAAAAAGTGCCTCGTACACTGCTCGCGTATCTACGTTCGAGACTTTCACCGCCGACGAATTAACAATTTGACGGCTAAGGATCTCAGAGTTCGGGGACCTTATCTCTTCCCTTTCTCCATCCACTACTGCGGATCACCATGGACATTGTCCCATTATACCGCCATTGTAGATATGTATATACGCCAAGGTGCATAAGCCGTCGTTTCGAAATTGCACGTGTGTAGTAGGAAGAGTACCTAGTGTAATTGCTTTTAATTTCACACGCAGGGTCTCTGAATCTTTTGGAATGCTGGTAATATCGCGAAATTATAGAGTAAGGCTTACTTACTTTTAATAATACCCTTTAAAAGCGCAAAATAAAATGTTACTTTACGCCATGCGTATGCACAAGATGTTTCGTGCTGTTTCAGGGCCACAACGTACAGTATCCGAATTTTCAACTATTTTTCACAACATGGAAATAAATATCGAGCTCTGCTTCCGTTTTCGAATTGCAATGATTTTTTACTGCTCAACTACAAATTATCACATATATACATTATGATTCGATAGCATATTTTTAAATTTATATAATTTATCAAATTTATTGACGGTACTTTGGCAACTTGACAATATTAGTTTTGATCATTTATTAATCTATATTTTCCATAAATAGCAATAATCTACGCAATATTTTGGTACAATGCAATTTACATTTCTTTTTTCACACGATATTAATTGATTGACAATCTTGAATCTTGACTAAAATTTTCAATAAAAATAGCTTGCAATAGAATACTTCCAATGCAGTCGATTGTGCGATAATGAGTATATATTTTTTCCTTATTTGTGCATTACTTAATTACAGAATTCTCTCTTACGGTAAAATCGAAGAAATATAAACAACAAGCTATAGGGTTTCATTATCACGTTTCAGAGTATATGATTATTTAACCAATGAAAAAGAAATATTATGCTTTTCTAAATAAAAAAAAAAAATAAATAAAAAAATACGTGATTGTAATTATACAAGATAATCGCCTGTAATAGATAATTTGTTTATAAATGATACCGCTAGCATAATATATCATTTAATCAGGAAGAAATCACTCGTGCTAATGTGGAAAAGTAATGCCGGTAGAAAATATTAATCTCTAATAAAAGAATTTCAGGACGTCCAAGCGTACAACGAACTCTCATTACATTTCTGGCAAAAGAACACCTTAATAAGGGACATTATCTTTCCGGCAAAATATAAAATTACGACATGCAATGCAGCAATGGGCGCTCTAAAATATTAAATTGATAATCACGAAGACAGCCGCCGAAAAACTTTCTTCGCCATTTTGTCGAGCTAATCGGCTTCCATAACTGTCGCGAAACTTCTCCCGAGTATCTCTTCACGACAGTCTTGCCAAGAGCTCATTCGTTTTTTTTCTTTCCTTTTTCTTCGTCTTTTTTTATTTTTTTTTTTTTTTTTTTAACAAACTTTGTCGACAGCCACCCTCGACAAACAGCCGAGGAAGATTGCTTCCCTTTGTCGCGCGTGCCCCGAACAAAGCCTGCGCTAATCGCTCTCACCTTCCTTCCAAACTTCTTTACTCTTATCGGGAAGCGCCGCGGCTCTCTGGCCCCGTTATCACGACGAATAAGTGACTACATGGCTGGAGTTGTACTATCGGGACGTTTATTTTTATTCGACACCGATAAAGGGAAATTTCTATTTGAATGGCGTTACGTGGGCCTCCGTGCTAATACGTATTTCCGTTGCTTTTCGACTGCCGAATGGAAAGCTTTTGTGCTGCGTAAGTAACGGGAAATATTAGCCTCTGATGGATTACGGTATAATTGGCACAGGGAATTATAATATCTTGTATTAAAAGTGAATTAATTGCTTTCAATGATATGTGCTTAATTTGTTGGAAAATGTTGACGAGAAATACGTCAACAAATACAACTTTTAGATATTCAATATAGTAAAGACGTTGCGCGCATTTTCTCCCGTTCCCGCTCTTTTCATTTTCCAATGCTGATCAATGCTTTTCTCGCTCTCCTATAATACATCTCTAAGATACGAGCTTCATTAATCGAACGATCAAACTTAATTTAATTAAGCTATTAGATAAATAAGCAAGGCATTAATTAAGTTCGTTTGAAATCGGAAGATATAGAAAAGCGATATCCCAATGATTTATGTAGGCTAAGTTTTGCATTCAACGCTATAAGGAATGTTAAGTGTCATTCTCGTAGCAATCAATTTATTTCCGACATTTATGACGTTTCGGAGCAACTCCAATGCAACAGAATTCACAAAAGTACAAGTTTCTCTGACACTGACACGATTCTGTTAAGAATAATTTAATTCGAGTGCTAATGTTTACCTTCACGACAAGCCCATATAATAAATAAAGTATACGCTCCGTTAAATAAAATAGCACTCAATTATAATTATGCTCGTGATAAATTCCCGCGATAATATTGAAACGTCGCTTTTTCTTCAACATAATCAATAACCACACAATCATCTCGACTTAATCGATCATCCTCGTACTTAGAGTGATAATAGATAAAATATACGAGGTATCGATATCGTCACTGTATGCAAGTATGGCAAAACGGTGTCGAAACAAATGGTCGCTAATAGTGGAAAACCGTTGTGTGACTTTCTAAAACCGGCCTAACGAGCCGCCGCGTATATTACGTTTCGGCCCGTCGTTTCCGTGCATTTGCTGGAATATCCTCGGTACTGAAATTAATCGCCGCGAATAGCCAAATGAGGCATCCGACGCGCGAGTCCAAAAGTCGTCCAAGTACGTAGCCTCGCATGCATTTAAAAATAATGTCTCCCACCACACCATTACCATTCAACTATTAATTGACATGTCGGATACGCCCGTTACATCGAGACGATACAGCGAGATACGATCGAAAGCTGCTCCATTCTTCAACAAAAGGCTCGTATTATTTGACTTTGGAGTCGTGATTAAATTATTGCTCCAATACTTTCTTCGGAAATGTTTTTGAATCGTTAATTGATAGTTGGTTCGTGAGATTTTTATAACGGCCACGACTTAACTTTGTCAGATGAACTGGGACATGCACGTGTAATAATAGACGTTTGAAGCTTAACGGTGCAGTTGCAACTCATGAGTATTTTTTATGTTAATTGATGGATGCGCGACAAATATAATCCTGTACGTGAGCTTAATGAAAAATTAATTACATTAGATTATATTGCAATTCATATTGCATAAATAGTAATTGAAATTAATATTGTTAATTGTTATTTTATACTTTACGACTTATTTTAGATTACAATCTCAATTTACAAAGTACATAATTTTTTACGTATATTAATTAATAATAATAATAAAAAAAAATAAAAATAAAAAAAAATATCAATAATTTCTTTGGTTTGGATATTATTATAATATGTATTATTAGGTATGCGATTGAAAAATATTACAAATGCTCGTAAAATTTCAGTATTCCTATCGAAAAACTATTCCAACGGATATAATTTGTTAAAACGATAGAATCACAGAGATATTTGCGTCAGAACTTAATTTAATGTTTACAAAAACATTTCAGAAAATTCAATCTCAAAGATAAAGCATTTGCGAAGAAACGACAAAACCAAGGCAATCTTATTTAATTCTAACAAGCTGAATGTCGCATCTCTTTATTAAGAAAGTGATGGCTGGATTAATTAATACGCATATTGAGAAATGAATAGATGAAAAAATAAGCTTTCGTTTGAAACTTGGCAACTGATGTCGAGTAGCCGCTTTAGAAATTCTTATCTATCAAAACCCAAGGAATTCCGAATTAAAAGCCATTTTCTAACTTGTGTCCCCTTTACAAACGTCAACTCCACGTACGCTCATTCAATCAATTAATTATCGAGTTTTCGGCTTTAATTATTAAGCGCACTATCAGATTCCATCCTGAACTGCCAAGTATCGTCTCTCCGCATTCAATTTTCGTTGCCAAGAAAATCGTCCGTCCGGACTTTCGCGCGCGGCCCATCGAGTTCGCTATCCTTTTATTTAGAAAGTGAATCGAGGCGGGGCTCGGAATTCGGAAGAGAGCCGCGAGGACGCGTGTTATTACTTACTTTTTGTGTTTTGCCATTTTTGGAAGTGCGAGTATAATGTGCGTTAATGTAAGATGGCGTGCAGAAGTTTAGAAAAAACAACGCGTAATAGCGACGACTTAGTATTGACTCAACTTTTGCTCGGTATTTTTACATTTAACTGAAATGAAGTTTTAGTGCACTGTCTTTATAACGTAATTGCAGGTTAATACATGATAATTTGCTTCAACGGCAGACTTGCGAATTATTGGCGTAGAAGAAGAAAAAATATTATAAAAAATACAAATAAATCAGTTATTTACATTGAATGCTTATTGAGCCGGGAAATCGTTGTAAAAATCGTATAAAAATATGCGAGAAATATGCCCGAAAGAGGAATTTACGTACATATTTCTGAAATCTGTAGCCTTTAGCACTTGATTACCATTTACTGCATAAATGTATGATGTAATCAATGTCTTGGGCTTTAAATTGTGTATTAGTATAAAATACGCGATACCGTAATAATAAATACTCACAATGTACAGTGAGAAATTTCTATTGATTTTTCTTTTACTTAAAAATATCGTAATTAAAATAAATCTTTACTTACTATGCGTTCACTTACTAACGACATACTAACAATGTGTGTCTTATTTTGTGTGCAAAATATAACTAATTGCAATATTATAATACAAATTAATTGAAACTTAAAATATTATAATTCAGTTTGATTAAAATTTCATTATACATTTAAGATATCATACTTATACTTAATAAAAAACAAAAAATTCAATTACGATATGTAAATTATAAAAAAAAAATATTTATATATACGTACATATAAAATTTCGATATAAATATTAGAATATAAAATATTTTTTTTATTTAAAAGTTAAAAGATGTATGCCGAATACGATAATTTTATTTTCAACGTTTTGGGTATCTAATAATTATTTATTCGTGCAAAATTTATGAACTGATTTCCAAGGCCTTATCATCATTATCACGTCTACAAATATTCAAGTATATAAGTTATCCTTAATTTATCGGTTGACTTTGCAGAATCGAATATTATACGTATTTGCTATAAAATTGTCAAGTTGGTGGATTAACTGCTGCAGCAGATCTTGTTTGTGAATGTTATTCACAGACTGCTATTACGAATCGGAATCGGCGTCGATATCGTCGTTGTCGTCGACGCCGGCGTTTATTGCATTATCGCGCCAGGAAAACGAAATTTCAAGTGCTTCCTGTAAGATGGAAGGTGTGCAATGTCCTGGGGCTGCAAATTTAAATTATGGAAAAGCGCCTCTTACCAGTTTACATCTAATCCATTTTCTCGATTAATTCGTAGAAGCCAACATTTTCTGATTCTCCTTTTCATTTTTCAAAGAGCAACTATTTTAAATCTATTTTAATGAGATTTTCAACAAAAGTTGTGGAATATGAAAAGGCATTTCCGACTGGCCATTGTATTTACATCACTTTTGAGCGATAGTAAACGAATTAAAGCTCATTGGTATTGTCAAGATTCTATATACTTTATATTACAAGCTTCGAATATCAATGTAATAATAATGATTTTAAAATAATTTTGAATTATATAGCACACATTATACACATATATTAAATTTTATGGATCACTTAGAATTGACAAGACTTAATTCTAGAACTTAACGAATGTATCCGTCAACTTAAAGCTAAGCATAATAGTATTGAAGATAGTATGGTAAATTAAAACTCATTCAAATTACGGCATATATTACATTATAATTATTAATTAATATTAAATGAACAATACCAATTATTTAAATAAATGACGAGAATGTCTTTGCCAATATTAAATAGAATATACAAGCTATGGGAAATTCTGTCAGACAATAAAAAATTTTCTACGTATTAGGTATTTTGTGCGGATTTAGGATATAGTTGATTTATGACATTTTTATGTTTAGTTTTAAACGCATTTTACGATTGTTACTCAACCATTGCAACTATTACTTCTTTTTTTTCTTTGTAAATCATCTCAAACATTGGATACAGTTATATTTACCATTAAATTATTAGAGTTGTATTATTTAAGTAAATTACATTCAACTATAATAAATAGACTACACGCAATCGTGATTACAAAAAAAAAAAAAAAAAAAAAAAATTTATATATATATTTATATATAAATAAAAAATAAAAGTTTAATTAAATTATAGAAAACGAAAATCGATTATTTTTAAAATGATTAAAAATACACAGATTACGAATAATTGGACGAAGAATTTCTTGAAACTTATTTTGCGCATTGAAAAAATCTTTAATAAATGTTATCATTAAACATTTAATCAATAATTATTATTAATGACTCGATTTAAAAGTACGCAGAGCTTTAAGTATTTATGATTGAAATATTAATTTTAAAAATATTTCTGTATGTTTAATAAAACTAGTAAAATATAAATATTAGTATAAATCCATTAACTTTATCAAGTATTTTTTAGCCCACAAAACACAGGCTACGTATTGAAATCTCAATGTGATTAATCTACTCGAGAGATTTAATGTTACGTATTTATAGCAGCGTAATCGTTTTGCAAATGATACTCGCCAGCACTCAATGTTTGAGAGCTAAAGACAAATGATGAATTGTCGCTTAATTGATCTGTCTAATTATTATTGTGGAGCCAACAAGTTTCTCCTGTAAAATTGAATATTTTAGCATTGAAGTGAAATAACAATATAAACATAATTTTTATGCGAAAAAAATTTGTTTTGTTAAACATAATTCATTGGTAGAAGTGAGTTGTTTAACATAAATAATTCATAACTCATATTTTTCTACTATAATTAATATTCTAAGTCATATAAAATATGTGCTAGTATTAACCATAAAGATAATTTTAGATTAATTATGAATAATGATTATAGGATATTTCTTATCACCTGTAGTGTATGTAAATAAATTGTATATAAATAAATTAATTTACTACAAAATTGAAATTTATAATGTACCTTTCAATGTACACGCCAACATAGATTATAAGAGATTCTTGTTAATCTGTCAGTGTATTACAATTTTAACAAGTTGTTCATGTTAAAATTGTGCACAACATTATATTTAACGAGAATTTTGAATAAGTTAAGAATAAAAAAATAACATAATACAATTTTTGCTATAAATAATAACTTTTTTCGCAATTTGAAGAATATTGGAATTGGGGGCTATCACTACAACTATATCACACGTATTCTCTTAATCCAAATTTAGTATATCTCGTTCTCATATCTACTTCAAAGTAGCATTCGATATTTTCGTGTGTCTACAGATTACTCAATACAATATAATTATTACTTGGAATGAAGAAACTTCTGCTCAGTCAATATCCACTTAGTTAACGAAACTTATATCTAAAAATATTATTCACACTTCACCAATCCTTCTATTGAATGTTTAAGAAGCGTATGATAATATAATTACTATAATTATACATACGGTTAATTAAAAAGTTTGCCATTATTAGTGAATTGTTATTTTACAGTTTTTTTTATTGCATACAATAATGAAATTTTTAGAAATAAGTAATTTCTTGGTTTCATAATATACTAATATAATTAATAAATTATAATAGATATGAAAAACTTACCGACTTTTCAATATATATAATTTAATGATAAATAATGTTAATACAATAACGAATTGACATAAAACGTGTCCAATAATTAATTAGCTTACTTTTTATCTACTAAAAACAATTGATTTATGTGGTTTATTTTAAGTAATTTATAAATTGATGATGAAAAATAGGTACAATTTTATGGAAAAGAATAATATAATAGCAAATTTTAATTCATTTATTATAATTTTTTTTATATTTTTATAACATAATGAAAATAAATAGAAGCTGACACTCGTTGTTCTTTCTAATTTCATCATCATATGATAATTTAATTAGTCTTATATACTTTTATACACATCTAAGCTAAGAATAATTATAAAGATGTTTCTACATCTACAAGTAAAAGTGCATTTACATTAAGTTTTACATATAATTAACATTGCAAATGACAATTTTCATCAATATTGTTTTTCGAAATGAATTCATGAGAACTTGAAATAGAAAATTAGAATTTTAGAGTGAATCAGGAAGAGTTTTGTAGAGAAATTTTACAATAATCTTTACTATTTTTATTATACACAATAATAAAAAATGTTCTAAATGTTTCTTCTCTGTAACAAGGTGATCTAATTTATGATTTTCGTAATTTTATCATTAATTTGATCATAACTCTATTTTCCAAAAGAATATATATTGTTGAAAAAAGGAAAATTATCCTCAGCGTTGTATTTTTAAATGCATTAATGTAAAAAGTACGATAATTATTAATTGGTTATGGAGAGATTAAAAGTAATTATGTTTCAATTGAACTAGTTTATCGGATGTTACCCTTGGTTAGTTTAAGTGTAGAATGAATTTCAAATTTTAAGCTTTTTCGAACAAGTGTTAAATATAAGAGCAAATTAATAATAAATATCATATGCTTTTAATGATATAATATATGATAAATTAATTACAATAAATTTAGAATGTATTTCTGTTACTTTTTAACTTTTCAAAAAAACTCTCATATTAAAAGCATTGAATTATAGTAATTATAAGTTAAAAAATCACGCAATCAAAGTGATGGAATATTTCAATTCAAGAAAAAAATATTTTATGTATATTAAACTGAAGGTAACGTCAAACATTATCATTTCTATTAATTTTTTAGTTTATCGAACATAGAACTACTATATTAATGTCTTGATTGATTATTGTAAGCCAAAATACAAATGGCCAATACGTGATTAATATATCAGTTACAATGTTTAGAAACTTAATTATTCATCAAGAAAAATATATCGAACTTATTATTACAAGCCCATAACTATTAATGTTTGAAAATTCGTTTGTACAGTTATACTTTAGTACACTTTCTTCTTTTATTGCCGACATAAGAAATACGATAAATTGGTAGAGCGACGTAAGCCTACATTGAATAACTCATTAAACATGGCAATCTATCGAAGAAACGTAAATTGTAGGGGATTAGATAATAACGCCAGGTTTCTCACAGTATTCCGCACTTGATAATCGAATAGCATCAGCTATAAGAGCGAGGACTCTGCATTCGTGCATTTGATTCCCAATAATAATACTCCAGCTATGCTTGCCTACACTAGGACTCGGCGCATCAATTCACGCCCATAGGCACAATACCGACAAAGCGTTGCCTTCAAGCCAAGGACACGGAATGCATTTCGCGCAGAAGACGCGGAGACAACCGCCGATTTACTATTCGTCGGTTGAGAAACGAGGGGAAGCGGACGCTAATTAGAAGTGCAATTGAGTGCGCCGAGGAGGTGCACGCGGCGGCTCATTCACGGTTCACACACCACACACAATGAATTACGCGAATAGGAATTGCAGCCCGTTGCGCGTTTCTCTCGCTCGTGTCGGAATTCGAGTTTCTCTCCCCGACCGTTGTCCATCGCCTTTCCGTCCCCTTCCCGCACGCCTCGTACTGCGTCAGTATTTCTTTTTCCATCTTACTCTTCGCTCGCCACCCTCCTGGAGCTACCGGCCAACAGCTTGTTTAGCAGCTGATTTTTTCTCGAGCTTTTTCGTAAGTGAAGTTCCTCCGTTAGTGTAATTTCCCTTGGCTGCTATTGTTAAAATCAAAGGAATGTGGAGATTGGTCCAGTCTTCTCATCTCGGGGCTATTGCGAGCATTTCAGTTATTTTATTTACTTTTGCTCGCTGATCTGCATACGCTTAAGTAAATTAGAATTTTACATGCTTATTTTTTTCAATCCTTGTTCTATTTATTCGACGTAATTCATCTTTGACTTGTAATATATCCACAAGATTGTTATTTACGGGCAATGCAATCGAAGCATTGATAAGGAATCGTATCAGTTAATAAAAAAGAGTCCTTTTAAGTGTTTGTCAATCATTGATTGGTAATGGACATCAGCGATGGTTAATATTCATACATGATTACAATAAGCCTTTTTAATGGTGACGGCATGTCATTTCAAACCATTATAAATTTAATTCATAATGCCCATTCCCACTCTATTAAGCTAGATTATAATTTTAAATGTGAAGGATGAATTTTTTTATTAAAAAGGTAAGTTTCATTACTAATTTAAGAATAAATTATTTATAGTATACATGGTAGCTTCTAAAGATCATTAATATTTTCCACTAATTAAAATTATTTGAATATAGTCATAAATAAGAATCTCTTATTTCCTATGACACTATAAATTTCAGAAATATTATTTTAAATCCATTAGCTTCATTTAATTTTTAACAAATAGTAATTATAACAATAAAAACAGTAACAGTAATATTCATAGTAATGATTGTAATGACGATTCTAACGATAATTTTAACCGTTCCGATAATAAGGCTTGCAACACTATAGATTTTGAATATTCCGCGTTATGATATAATATAATAAACTAGCAAGCAAATAAGGAAGTACGCTAAATTAAAGTAATAAAGGAAATAATAAAATTTGTAATATAACCGAGTATGTAATAAAATGTACCATTCGTACGAACGAGCATATTTATATAATAATTGTTTTGCCTTTTCAGTAAAAATCCATAATTAAATGCATAGCCATCAAGAAGACCTTGAATTAGCAATAATCTCTATTAAGAATTCGTGAATGCTTAATTCAAATTTCAAACATAATAAAAATTTAATATTTCAATTTGTATTAATTTCGAGGAATCCTAATAATTTGTAAAAAAAAGGTTGCTAGTGATTTATCGGCTTCACTGACCGTCAATGCAACTTCAATCTGTTTTTCAAAAATATCAGCCGATATGATTTTCAATATAATTTTTTCCCGGTCTCTTGCGCCAGATTGATACAAACTAAATGAATTTCGTTATTCGTAACAATGCGCGTAATCCAGAGAAACACTAATAATTCGAATTGCGAAAGGAGATATTTGTGAATATTGAATAGCGTATGAAATTGCTTGATAATCAATGTATTTACTCGGAATTGCCAAGAAAAACAAGTCGCTACTCTATAAAAGCCGCTCTGTGCTCACCCTTCAGTCGTCTATCCGAGTAGCATTTCGCCCCTGCGTTACCGATGAAATATCACAAAAGAGAGTCCACCCAAACCAAACTGTCACCATTAGACAATCCATTGGTTGAGAGGACTCGAAAAAGATGGAAGCTTTGGCTCTTTCGGGAAGTTTCATTGGCCCCGTCAGCCACAAGACTATGTCATCGGACGTCGTTGCCTGCCAAGAGCTTTTTTGAAGTATTTTGCGCCGGTGATGCTTTTTTCTCCCCCGCGATTGCCGAGGGGTAACGAGAGCGGAATGATGACACTGCCTCGACAAGTGATACGCTCTTATGCTTTTTAAGAGTAACTTTTTAGAAGAAGTTTCTTCTCTCCTCTCAGTTAAGCCACGCCGCTTTTTCTATTGTCTGCGATGTATCTTCCGCTGTAGCATTTGCTCGTCTTTTCTCGTGAAAAATTCATTCCCTCGTTACAAGTGTAGCTGCATTCTGGGCGGGTCCATTCTCAATGTACAGTGCTTATGCTGATTCGAATTAGAAAACAATAATGTGTACGGACACTTTTCGTTTTCATGAAAATTTGGCATGAAAATAAGAAGAAGAAAAAACTGCGTAAAGAGTAATTTGAGCATGTGAATGTTGAACAGAGCATGTGCTTGAATCATAATAAAGTAGTTCGTGTATTTATTCACTTGCATATAACTCATCGATAATAATAAAAGGTTCGCGTTACACCGGATTGTGTCAAGTTGTATTTGCGTTATCTTATCAGTTTTCATATGCCTACACGTGTACATTGGGATGGCGCAGACATTTAAATAAATTAAACTGATTATTGAAAAGAGGATAAGATGGTAATTAAAAACTTGTTTCTGATTAATTTTCTCAACGATAATGATGGTATTTCAATTTATATATATATAAAATGCTATGCCATAAAATAGCGTGGCGAACTATTAAAATGTTTTCTAAATTTATGTATTTTCTAGAGAATAGTCATAAAGATTCTAAATTCTGTATTTATCATGTAATTCGTTGATTTTCCAATTCATTTCTATTTCTACGCCACACTCAAAAACATAATTATAAAAATAGCTTATTTTTTAATATCAGACATTAATATAGTTCAGCATTATTTAGTCTAGATATTGCATTTATAAATAAGAGAAGACAAGGTTATTTATATACAATATACATGCGAACCAAAAGTTATATTTTCCTTGGTCTGGTTCGATTAAGCCACGGTACACGGTCCGTATATAATTTGCCTCCAGCCAATTAATACACATGCGTTGTGATACACCCACGTGAAAATGTAAAAAGAATTACCGAACGATTGAGCTAAGGACTTTTCAATGTAAATTGCAAATATTCTCGAATATTCGGCATTTATATATAGACAACGACAGGAATTTAGCTTCGTATCAACAGTTCCAATCTCGGCTATTAAAAGTGATGGATAATTGGAATAAATCGTATCCTCCTCTCACTCGGAGCGAATTTCTTGCGCTCGCTAGGACGGATTCCATTTTCTCAAAATCATCGTATTGTAAAATAGAAGACGTCGAATAATAGTAGATAGAATGATATGAAATCCTCTATCACTGGATCGAGCAACAAATGCTACGAACATACAAAAGCCATAATAAAAGATCTTTTAAATCCTCGCCTATCGCGTAAGCCATTATAATCAAGACTACTGTAAATAGTACGCAATTAAAATTCAGGACAAATTGAATTTTGAATTAAACGAGCAGACGAATCCTTCATAAATTGATTTCACAATGAGGATCTCAGCATTGGGCGGACGGCGATTGCGTCGTCCAAGTTCCGCATCATCTCCTGCGCACGAATCTGCCCCCCCCCCCAGGCGAGGTAGCCCTAAAAGCCTCGATGAAGAAGGCGAAGGTCGTGGATCATTCCCCTTCCCCTGTGCTCGCGGCTCGTAGATCGGTAACGAGCAACGGTACTCGCGTGTAATCAGCGACTGCGTGACGCGGATTTGCGACAAGCTGCCAAGGCGTGGGCTCGTTTATCGGTAACCCCCCGAGATAAGGAGCGTTTCGCCAAAGTACCGAAGAAGTCTCTCCAAGAAATGACGCGTGCGCGGCTCGTATTATTACGCGAACGCAACGGCACGTTATTCCGTAGCTTATAAATAATGCAAGGACTTTCGAGTGTACCGGTGCAGCTGTTGCGGCATTAACCGCGTACTTTCGATAGACGTCTCGTCGGGTCACGTGATAAGCCCGTCCGATGTGCCTTACGAGGGGCTCGGTAAATCCGCGAGAGCATCCACAGGGGCCGTGATGAATAGCGGAGGCGGGGACTCGCCTATGATCTATCGGCGCCGCTTTTCAATCAAAGTGTCTTTATTGCGGTATCTATGCGCCGGCATTCGTCACTTTTTCTCAAGCATTGCATTGTCGGGCGAATAACATAAGCGCGAATCGTTCAATTGATCGATCGATCGATCGAGCGCACTCGTCGAGATTGATTTTGTACCCGTACACGAACGCGTGAATTGCCTTTTCGGTGACTTCTCCTTCTCCCCGTCGACCTATTTATTACGTAAAAATCATTTGCATATCACTGAATGCCGCGCTCCGTTGCACGAAGCCGTGCATTTTCCTCTCCTAACTGTTTCTTTAAATTTCATGAATTTTAAGGTGATTTGTGTAAGAAAACGGAGAATTCTTACCGAACGTTCGGATTAATTTGCGACTAATATTTACATGCGATAAAGGAAATACAATTCGAATGAAGACGGCTCGATGATACGACAATCATCGAGCCACATAAATTAAGCCTCCACTTATATTAAATATCACAGTATATATATTTATAATTATGCCATTATCGTTAACAAATTTATTATAACGCGATACGTTAAAAGCCATAACAAGCGGATCGAATTATCACCACAGCTACGACCTTATCTTCTTCGCATTACATTAAATCAATTTTGATAATATCGTGGAAAGTAAAATGTACGTTTATAGCTGCCATTAAATAGATTTTTAATAGAAAATTTTAGTTATTAATTATAGCTGGAAATTACCCGAATGTGCGCGAGTCGAGTGTGATTTATTAACGCTTCCAAATTCAAGTGTCATTAAATTGAAAGGCTCAGTGCTTAATTTTTCTCAGCCATAATAAATTGCGTAATAAATGTTATTTAATTTTACATCCCTATTAGTGTACGTAGCGCTATGATTCGTTATACGGCAGTTTATGTTTAATTAGCTTATTTTAATGACTCGTGGATGGCGATATCTCAGCATTCATTATAAAAATTTAAGGTATCAACATTTAAATAGTCGCAACGTAACTGACTGTTACGGCAGCCCCTCACAACGAATGTCAAGCAAAGGAGCCAAGGGTGGGCATTGCTAGATTGGCAATTAAAGGAAGAGGCGCCGCCCGGTAAACATGGGACAGCCACCAGGATTCAACGGCGTTCGGGCCAAACAGTTCGGTCAAATTGCTTGGGCAGTTGACACGATGAGCTCGGGTACAAGTAACCAAGCGTATGTCACACTTAAAGATAATAATGCATGGGGTACCTTAGCACGTGACGTGTTACCACAAGCGAAGAATCGGCGAACTACTCGGCCGACTGGGCAAGTAGCGGCGAGCCAAGGAAATCCGCCGACGTATCACTAATATCACCACCACGGAAGTGCCACGGAGCGAAGGAGGACGTCGGACAGACCTGGCTGGTGGTGGTGATTCAACTCTCGGGCGCTCTCGGCTCGACGTCTTTGCCGCACGGGAGTAAACACCGGACTGGAGGCTGGCGTCGGAGCAACGCCGCCCCCCACCGACGATCGCGGCGTCGATCCTTAGGCCGAGCTCACAACGGGCCGCGAGCGCCGGAAGTCCGAGCGCCCGGGCGCACGTGCACTTCGAGGCATCGTCGGGGATAGATCGCCGGAGGAGGTCCAGTGTCGACAAGGTGTTGCGATTTACTCCCGGTGCGCTTTCGATTTCCTTTTAGTTTTTAATGCGCAAACTCGAGTGTCATTGGCAATGCTTCGCTTTGTCATCGGCAATACTTGGCGGTGGGCTTTCGTATTTGAGCGCTTACCTTGCTTGTCTTGTCGATAGAGCTCGAGCTGGCTTTTTTCCCTTGCTCTTTGTTTCTCGAGAGCCATTAGAATAGCGATGGCAATAGTGCAGTTGCAATCAAATTCCGTTGATACATTTGCCGACGAAACTGAAGAGTGCCTCCCCCTCCGCGACAACGCTGCCAAGTCATTGCGATAAGTAGGACATTTCATGAGGAATTTCGGAATCGCCCACATATCGGAGACATTCATTTTGTTTGTTTGTTTGTTTTTTATTTTTATTTTGGTTTTTATGTAGCTCCTAGTCGAGATAGAGCAAGCAGATATAAGTTGTTTGGTGTTTGAATATCGAGACACGATTAATTGAATGTCATTGTACGTTTTTCAATTAAATTTTTTAGTAAAACGATTTATCTATAACAGCATTTTAACTTTTTTTTTTGGAAAATTATTGTTTCTAAGCATAATCGATTTTAGCATGAGATTGTTTTTACACATTAAAGAAAAATGCAATTTAAAAAAAATAGGACTGAAATGAAATGCAATAAATAACGTTTAGTAAAATGAAAGCGTAAATAAATACTTTTAAATTACAAGCCCAACTGTGAAAGCTTTTATTGTTTTATGCGCAATTCAAATGCATAATAAGGTAATGAGTATTGTGAAAGAAACTGAGTTTCATGATAATTAGAAGATTTATTCATCCATTAGAAATATAAGTACTTTTTTTTTTTATTTACCAGCATTTTTCTCACTTCGATCACTTATTAATACTACTATATAAATATATATTATGACATTTATCTTCTTTGCAATATATTTAATTGTTAGTAAGTTTGTACGTAATTCTAATAAATGAATTCATGCCAATTACAAAACGAATAGGCATTCAAATTAAGATAATGTTTATTATATTGTCAAAATTTAATTTAACATACAACATTATAATTTTTTTCTTATTTTTATTGTTTCGTAATAATGCTATAGTTAAATCGGCCAATTAATTTATTTTGACTAAGAGAATTCACAATATAAGCAAATTAATATTCGCTTCTTTATAATATTTGATTGATCAAAGTGCTACAGTGGCAAACAAATCGTTTAAACTTCTCCAACAATAAATATTCTAATATATATATATATATATATATATATATATATATTTATATAAAACCTCCATTAAATCATAATAGAGTAAATTTATTTTCCAACCTTGATTATTAATAATATAAAACTTGCAAAGTAATCTATCTGGTTATTTGGACATTAGAATTTTATTCTGCTTAATAATAGGAGGAGAAGATTTTAATTTATGTGAATCTAATATATCATTACTTTATGCTTTAAACTTTACGGCAATAGACATCATATTCAAGAAAGTGATTGGCTATTGTACACAAATTAGTATGTGAAATAATCGTTGCAATGATTTTGGTTGGTATTAAAACTATATGATTTTTAAGGAAAAAAAAAACATTATATACAGTACATAATTAAGTATCTAATTTAATAACTTTACAAGGTATAGTTTATATAGAAATTGTCTATCAGAAATAAAATAGCGTATCCGAATTACAACTAATTTAGAATCCAAGCGAAACAGCGTAGTTTCAATTAGGTAGGAGTATAAAATAAAACGCAATAATTAAATTTAATCTACCACCTTTGACATAGTAAAAAAAAACTCGGTGTCACTGATAACGATAAATTGGCTATTTGTGTCATTCATACAATATTTGTCATCTTTCATGTTAGATTTCAGAATGAAATATCGTGAAATCGAAAGGCATGTAAAGCAAACCGTATGACAATGAACAATCATTAATGTCATGAACAATTTCTTACCTGTAATCAATGAAGTTTTAGGCGTACCAATGGTACGTAAGCGGAAAAGCTCCCACATTCCTCAATAGCAATTTTAGAATTAACGACTTTTTCATCCGTCTAATTCTGTCATTGTGTGCTGGAAAATTTTATAAGACTCGGCATGAAAAAGTGCGAATAACGAATTGCTGAAGCTATATGTTGAACGATTTAGTGTGAAACACGCCTAAGCTGAAAATCTGCACAAAGAAACACCTTCTCACCTCTCTTCCCATCTCCTTCTTTCATACTTCATCCCCCCCCCCTCGTCAACCCCCTCCACCCACCGGCGCTTCGCCGCGAACACTGGTATATTCTTTTTCTTTCTTTCTCTTGGTTTTTTGGCCTCCTCGTTCTTTAGATCTAATATCTCGCTGCTCCTTTACTCTTTACATGCATCTATCTCTTGATCTTTACATATTTTTTACCTTACTTTTCGTTACTCCTTTTCGTTAATCTTTCTCTCCCGTGCATTATTTTTCTCCTTTACATTTTTACTTTGTGTTTTTTATTCGCTCTCCAGTCTTGTATTTTGCTCTCACATTCTTCTTCCATTACTCTTACCGATTTTGTTCCTTTTTGTTTGGGTTCATAAACTCATCAACAAAATTTAAAAGCTTTGGTTATCACCGTGGTGGTTACAATAGTTAAATAATACATTAATATTTGTACCTCCTATCTTACTCGGATTGAAATTTCAAGAATAACAATAACGACAACAACAACAACAACAACAACAATTTTAATAACGTGACTGTGAATATGAAGTTTAGCCTTTATCTTCATTGTCTGTCAATAACATCATTGTCAATTAAGTGACATTTAATTGTTACTTATGCTTTTATACTAGAATATTTCCAAGTATTATTAATTACTATTTTTATTTTAATGCACATTTTCTCTTTTTATTCCTTATGAATAGTTTATTCTCTCCTATATGTTCTTTATTTCCCTCTTTACCTTAATACGTCTCCCTTATCTCCGTTTTTCATCTTCTTTTTTCCCTTTCATTCTCTCTTCCTCGCATTGCATGCTTCCGTCAAGCCCACTCGTTCTTTTATTCTTGACGGGTCTCGTTTCACTCATGTCCCTTATGAAAAATCATTGTCATGATGTAGAATTTACCACATATGCGGGCGCTGATACACTTTACGTTTTAGAAATAATAATTTTAAAAATATTTATGTAAAAATCAGCAGAGATAAAAAAAATTGATAGATAAAAAGAAAATTTATAAGCATTGAATATATTGGTGACATTTAGCATTAACTAGGTTTGTTGTTAATTTTTTTTTTAATTCCATTTGCCTTGAATAAGAATCAACAATGGAGTGGAAGAAGTGCAAAATAAATAGAATAACTTTACCCTCAACGCACTTCAAGTATATCAAACTTAATTTCAATTTGTGCGCATTCTACATAATAAATAATATAAAAATAGGCGTCACATTTATTACGAAAGCTGTCTCAGTTGCTGAGGTAAACCTATGGTAACTTCATATCAATGTGTATTCAGTATCCGATTAAGAAATTTCAATTTCAAGCAGTTTTTCTCTTAGCTAATATTGCAGGATTCGATGCGCGCACCGATCTTACATAAGCACCGATGATAAAGTAAGCTGTTCCGGTAATCCATCCCCGTTCCTTAAAGTCATTTATTTCCATTAGAATTGTCGCTGTACAATATGGCCAACGGACAATATAAGCAATTGGAGACGCGTGACTCGGTGCTTTAGGATGCGTTCCAGCGAGTAACGAACAATCAATTAATAATCGTTTTGAAAAAAATCATTGGGTGGCGGTTAATTATAAAAGGGTATTGTTAAAAAAGGCCGACCTCGCCAATATACCGAACGGTGAATGGCGCAGTTGGCTCGATGTGCACGTGGTCGTGCACATGTTCAATGGAACACGAACCACGGAATATTTTGTCCTTGACTGTAGATAGCAACACGCGTAAGCGTCAAAGCTATCGGCCGCTCACTCCTGAGAGTGCCAAGGGAGTCGAGGAGGCAAGGTGGGAGGAACGCCTCAGCAGACTCGAATCGTCGGGCCTTAGGTCTCCGGACCCTGCAGAACCCGTAATTCGTAGCCCTGTTCGATATAATCTGTCACCGCGATCGCGATGCTGAAAGATACTTTTCTCTCGCGATTTTCCGGCATTTTCGATTCCTGCGGCTGGAGAGATTAAAAAAGTAGTGGAGTTGGTCTCCCGGAGGCCTTTTACGGATTTTCTATGTCAAAAGTTCGTTCAACCTTCAACACATTAATCATGTAGTTGCAAAGAAAATTAACGATCGCTGCAATTTTGGCAGTGGTATGCAGACGAGAATATTGAGTGACTTGGTGGTATGTTAGGTCGTATTTATAACTTGCTGATCATTCTTGAGAAATATCTATCGCTCATTTCCGCAAATTATCTAGATTTCAATGCAATTATCGTATCTATTGTTAAAATTTATGTTGGGCGACGGAGGTGCTAATGGATGGAATATATTTGGAATGATTCGCTTCGACTTCACATGCATATTAAAATGAGCTGCACGTAACAACAATTTAATAAAACACGCGCGAGTATGCCATTACTGTTATTATCGAGTCTCGTTACGTCAATTCGTTACATTGTTACATTAACATCATACACAGAATTAAGCCTGTATATTTTTTCGAAATTTTATTACTCTGTTGTATAATGCTGAACTTTGAGAGCGTTAAAATTATTTTAAATTATAAGGGTGGCAGAATCACCAATCTTGCCTAGCACGGATTAATAAAAACGGACTTTGGCTGCTATTTGCTCGAAAGAACGAACTCAGCCGAATTCGCAATATTGTAGCTATGCGCATTATAAGAGGACGCGATGTATTGTTTAGCAAAGCTGCGACAATAAAGGCCGCATTACGTCAGGCAGTCCGGAAATACTTTTCGTTTGCCGACTCGACGGAAGTAGCGAGGTAAACCGAATTAGGAAGGGCTCTCACCTGGTGGGCGTTAGCACAGAATCTGTTGCACCGATATTCACCGATCGGGAGGAACTCGTGGCTGGAAGTGGTCGAGCGGTCGTAGCGACGATCTTTGGCTCTCGTACTCGTGCCGTCGGTTCGTGGTCGCTGCTTCCTGGTGAACAGATAACAAACGGAGCTTCGCTTAGAACCGTCAAACTCCCCCCCCCCCTTATAGCTGATCTGGCGGTCATTGTTTGGCAGAGACTCTTTTGGCCAATCGAGATTCGAGATTTATTTTCTTTCAAATGTCCAGAGTACTCTTCATTATTTGTATACATGAATATATGTATACATGATATACATATTCTTACTTCCGTGACTTAAGCAACTTGAATCGAACGTAAAGAGTTTGATTTTATCTTATTATAATTTTTAGTCATTCAACAAATCTCTAATGGAGCAATTTCGTTTGATTTTATCGTACATATATCGTACATTTAAACAGAATTGTTTATCAGTGGCTGGCTTGAGTGTATTGGTTAATCGTTTATTGTAATTAATATAAGTTAATGGTTTAATATAAGTTACGAGATTGGAAAAATAGTATTCTTTAGTTACTGCCTTAAAATTATATTTATTGGGAAAATATTATGAAATCTCTTTCATTAAATTATCAAAAGGTTAATATGAATAATGTTGACTTAAGTTTACGCGAAAATTTCATTACTTTTTTATTTACTGGATTTTATATAATAGAGATAATACATGTACTTTAACTATTACTTGCCTTATTAAGTTCAGAGTTTTTAAAAATTCGATATAGAGGTGCGATATAATTCTGTAATGCAGAACGTAATCGTAATTATCTAATTTAAAAAATATTGAGAAGCTCTAGCAGTTTGTTTAACATACATTGTATAGGCAGAGATTTGTAAATGCCGAAGAGAATTTAAATTTATCACTACACAGAAATATGAATAACATATACTTTGAAATACTTCAAAATATGGCAGTTATAAGCAAGCCATTTGTCTGTCCATAGTGCAATTGCAATACATTTGAAAGCGAATGTTCGAGTTATCCATTGACGTTTGAAATCCCAATTAAAACTGGCTTCAATCTTCAAAGTATGACGATACATTTTGAAGTTGAAGAATAATTTTTCTATAAGCTTTGATTTTAGATGTTCTTCTCTCCTCTCCTCTCCCTCTCCCTTGATCCTTTTACGTTTACCCCACCGAACATCATCGCTTATGTAAGAGCCCCGGCGGCTTCTTACCCAATTGCCTACAAGGGACAGCCGCCTGACCGAAAGATAATCGCTTTAACAAACATAGTCGGTGTAATAGCGGCTTGCGACAAAGGCCGATGCACCTGTCCCCCGTGACAATTTTACTCGCCTCACCTGAAAAATTCCGGATCGCTGAAGCACTTCTCAAGACTCAAAGTTCGTCGCAGGATAATCGGTGTGCTGGGCGTCGAGCGCGAGAGGCTCGGCTCCTTGCAATTCAGGTTCCGGAGCTGCGACGTCCCGCCGTTGCTCAGCACCCGGGTCTCGCCCACGTCGTACATGATGGTGGCCTCCCCCTACCCTCTGTTGAAAAAGAAACTTGGACGATTTTGGAGTCTCGGACGAGTCGCTCTAACGTCAGCGAGCCTCGCACCTTCCTTACGAACGCAAGGCTCGACTTTTCCCACCTGGTTAATGAGCTCTCGAACGGAGCGAGGGCCAAACTTAATGGCTACATAATTATTATCTAGCCGGGGAGAGCGTGAAATTCGATGGCGCCGTAATTAGTCGTCATTAATGATCCTTTACAAATCGCCGCTCTCTCATTCAGAGGGCAGCTTGTGTCATATTATTCATAACGCTGATTAAAAAACTTTTTCGTTTCGTAAGCTCCTATTTTATGAGCGGATGCGAAATAAACATATTGGAAATTCCGAAGAAGAACTTTTATTCCAATGGTATGGAAGTTTTGTTTGTTATGGGCAAGCCTGACTAGAGCAAAAATTTCAAAATATATATTTTAATTAACATATTGACTCGCGCAAAATTGTAGTGTGGCTAGATAATTCACATTTACAAGGCTACATTTATCTGACGTTTATAAGTTTATTTAAAGTTGAACGGACAAATTTAATTGTTGACATTAATTCGAATTACATATTTATTTACATTGAATGAAAATTTCAAATTTCCGGTCGAAAAATAATATTTATCATTTTTAAAAGGCTTGGGACTTTCTGTTTAGCAGAAGTTTGTCATTTCAATTTATTGACAAATTTTTCCTCAATTTGGCATTTTAATATTATTTACCTTATAACAATAGATAAATACGTAACGTCTATTTATAATTCATTTATATGTAGATATTATCTGCCTTCAAAGTTGTCAACTATTTTTTAGACAATGCAAAGACAATAAAAAATCATTCTCGAATTGACAAGCACTGTTTTACGATGGATCAAAATGAACTGTCCGTATTATCTGCCGGACCATCATCTTTTACTTGCAACTATAAAATGAAACTGCCTGAATAACGAGTCGAAGAATTGTGTCACACAATTTGGAGCAATTCTCACAGACTACATGAAATTCGGTTCGTTGGCAAAATGTTCGTGACTCTTCCTCACACGCCAAGATTTACTGCAACGGCGCAGCATCGAACTCTCACAGAATAAAATGGCACAAAGTCAAAGCAGCGCGAAATTGATTTAAGCGAAAGAATACATTAGTCCGAAATTGACAGAATGAGCTGCTGCCCTACCCATAAAAGCCTTTCTCCCCCCCCCCGTCACGCCGACGCCGCTACCGCCGCCGCTCCGACTCCGCAAACCAAAGACGCAGTTATTGACCGTTCGGAAGTGTAGACAATTTTCGTTCCTAGACTGACTCGAGTTGCTGTTAACGGAAGCGAACAGACGTACAATGGAATTCCATTTCTCGGGAAGATTAATTTTAAATTGTTGAGACTGTCACGTGGGCGAAGGAGGATTAGTCATTGGTGTCGTTATTCCTAAATGGCTCTTCCTAGTCCATTGCCGCAGACCCGTTTTATCGATAAAGTATGGATCTATTGTTGATTTTATCGCGCGAACCATTTTCGGACCTTCCAAGAAATGTTTCGTTAAAAGTCACGGCTATCGAATTATTGTGGGTTACATCGGCGCAAATGTCGGGCCTCGGTAACCTTAAAAATTGTCCACTGGTTTCTAAATTTATCGAAATGCATCTGTTTCTAAGGAAATAAAATTTAGTAAAAGCTTAACTTATTGAATATCTTATTTTGTATTATATTTATAATAAGATATAAACAAAATTCATGTATAAATAGGACAATGTATTGTGACTGATTTTTATTTAAAATTGTAACGAGCATCCCGCGGTATACTTCAATTTAATTTTAGCACTTTATTTTTGTAAAAATACTTCTTTTAAATTTCATGGAAAACGTGCATAGACAAATCTTGAGTCAATTTGAAATTTTAAGAACTTATAATGTAAGTCTCTGTATAATTACGTTTTATCTTAATTTTTGAAAAAATTTTCTTTTACGAAATACACTATTTAGATGAAAGAAAACATTTTCATCCATATGTCATTCTACAGTTATTTTTATGTAAGACCGAAACAATTTTAATTTCTGCTTTGGTCATAAAAAGTTGAACGGAACTGGGACCGTCTTCCATACGGACTGGTTTTTTTCTTTTTCTGTTTTCTTTCTTTTTTTTTGACAAAGCGGATACATCAACATTTTTAAACAATTTTTGTTAAATATTATTAAAATGCACAAAAAATATATATAACAAAATTTTACTTTTTTTTTATTATATTAAGAAAACAAATTTTATATTGAATTCACGTTTAAGTTGCTCTTATTAATTGTAATATGAAAAATTACACTAAACTAATTTGCATGTGATTAAGTCAAAGTTTACTATGATGTTTAACAAATTAGCTAATAATTTCTTTAAATTTCTTAAAATTACAACAATGTACTTATGCCATTGAATATGCAAGAGTAAACAAAGAGTTGAATTTTTTTTATTGTAAATATGATATCGAAATAAAATAAATCTTATCTTTCTACGAGACTTTTATTATTTATCCACGTATAACTTGGATATAGCGGTCACTTTCTTATCTTGCATTAACCTTGTTGGCGCGGTTCTATTTCAGTCTTTTATTTGGTTTTTATAAATCTATTTCTTCATGTTTCATTATCGCTCATATTTATATCATATATTTTGTTGCTGTAGTAGTGAATTTCTTTTCATTATTGATTTCAATGAATTCTTTTTACGTAAAGCGAAGTGACGTTTTATATCTTAGAATATTGATACAATTTTTACAAATATTAATGCATTTATTGAAATAGTAAACAAAATTACTTTATTATTCATTATAGGGAACTCAGTTTATACAAATAAAAATAATAAAATATTGATTGTTATAAAAAAAAAAGAAAGATTTTTATTATTTTTGAAACTGATAATAATTATCATATTAAAAATTAATTAATATATAACTTCAATAAAAATTTACTATTTTTTTACTATTGACTATTTACTATTTAATTCTATATTTGATTTAAAAAATATCTGAATGATATATTTGCACATATTTTTTTTTAATATGTAAAGATATTCATATAAAACATTTAATACTATAATTTAAAAATATTTTTGTAAAAATTTCTATAAGAACAAACAAAATACGTTAAAAATCTCGATATTTTCTTTACTTTTGATTCAATTGAATTTGTTATTGCTTATAGAAAGTAAGGTCATATTATTAATTTTCTTAATATAAAAAATAATTTATTGGTAAAAAAAAATGCTTTATATTAATAAACTTTAATAATATTAATTTAATTTATAATAAGTCAACGTTTTCGTTGATGTTATTTTATAATATTTAATTTATAATGAAAAAATATATATTTTAGATATAATACGGATGAAAAATAATTATAGAAATTTATACTTGTAAAATAATTTAAGGTTTCTTTATCTAAAGCACACGTTTTAAAATAGCAACGCATTTATTCGTAAGGGATATTTAACGTGTATACTTTATAATATTTCCTCGAATTATATTCACGAATAAAAAGTAGCTGTAAAAAGTTATGCTGGAGTTTTAGGTTTCTTTTTACAAATGTTTTATCGATTATTTTAGAAATATATAAATATAATAATGAATTTATAACTGAGAAACGTTTTATTATCATTTTGAATTTATAAAGATAAATTTTAATTAATAAGGATATAATTATCAAGTATATTTAAATTGATGTTATTACTATTGGATTCAAATTTATTAAAAAAGCCAATCTATAGTTACAAATCATGTAAAAAGGTATTGAAACGATGTTTTTTTTTTTTTTTTTTAAATACAGCATTAAATAATATTTCTCACGTCACCTTTTGAACTCTAAGTTTACATTGCTGAGTATTTTTTAAGCTCTTATATAAATATATAAGAAGTATTTTATTTTTAGTATAAGTAAACAGAAGAATCAATTTAAAAATGAGCAGATTTACATTGATTTTATTATCGACGTTAATCGCTTCATAATTTATAATCTCAATTTGTACGTATAGTAGATTTGAAATGTCGTTCTACGTTTCGCATTGATATTTCTAATGGCTAATCTCATTTAATTATTAAAAAAACTATTAAAAGAATGAGTAGTGTAATCTAACGAAATAAACTCAAAATACATCGTTCCAGCAAAAGAAATTCACGTTTATAATTATATTTAATGTTTTTACATAATAAAGAGCAAATACGGTCAAGAGCATTTCAACCGAATCGCAGATAAATGATAAAAAGTAAACGAAGAATTCAGTCAATAAAGTTCGTTTTTATTTGAAGCCGTAAAATTCGTTAGTACCCGCAGTCCGGTACTTTACCTTTACAGCTCCTACATTAATGCCAACAAGATGAACTAACCCCTCGAACGTTACGAAGAGAGAGGAACGACAAGACGAGAGGAAATGTGGTCTATTAACCAGTGGAGTCTTCGTCACCCTTGTGCGTCCTTGAGCAGAAGAAAAAATGTTGAATGATTCGTTCGCTTGTGCCGTGACGTCTTCTACCTCTTTAATCTTTACCGTAATATGTCATTTCCACGCAGCTATTTCTCGCGATCTGTATGATTTCATCGTAGGTTTATTTTATCTTGGTGAAGTTCTCGATATGCATACCGTATTAGTAATTAATATAAAAAATTTTGAAATTGACAAGATGGGCTTATCCATGACAATTGGACGCACTATCAAAAATTGTCAATTTATTGGTTTTCTAATTGATTTTTTTCTCTTGTTTGCACACACACACACACACACGCACGCACGCACGCACGCACATTCACATTCACATTCACACATTCGTTCACCCACCCACTCACTCACTTTCTCTCTCTCTCTCTCTCTCTCTCTCTCTCTCTCTCTCTTTTACTCTCTCTCATTATAAATTATTATTCTTTATGGTACTAAAAGACGTAAAATCAATTAAATGATAGATGATCATGGTTTCTTATTATTTTGTGCGAAATAAAAAATTATTATTTGTGATTTTATTTTTCATAAATGTTGAATGAATATTCAAAAGACATATATATTTTGTTTACTCTTTTATTGACATATGAACCGTATTTATTTTTTTTTCAGATTAAATGAGTAGTTTTATATTACAAACATACTAAATTTAAATTCATTTTAAAACGAATAAGTTTTATTAATTGTACGGTATACAAAAAATGTTTTATCATATAAAATTTTACTAAAAATGTGATGGACGATGATTTAAGTATTTATTAATAAAATTTGTGAATTGTACGTCGATGAATCGAAATTAATACATTAATTTAGTTTAATTGTCTAATGCAAAATAACGTATAATTTTTTATATTCATTCAGAGTTCAAATAAAATATAAATGGAAATGGCAACGAATCTATTGGTGTAAGTTATGTCAATATTTAATAAAAAAATTTTATTATGAAAATATTTATGCTTGTAAGTTTTATCCAATGCAATAATATTTTTGATTAAAATTAAAGGTCAACGAAGAGAATACTGTTAAAAAATATTTACTTTAAAGTTTGTATGCAGGGTCTTTAGCATCTTTATATCACCTTTGTT
The DNA here is from genome assembly GCF_000503995.2 of Ceratosolen solmsi marchali. NCBI lineage: Eukaryota > Metazoa > Arthropoda > Insecta > Hymenoptera > Agaonidae > Ceratosolen > Ceratosolen solmsi. The sequence continues at coordinate 5,692,804 of NW_011948419.1, read as the reverse complement.
TATGTGATTCTATCTATTTTGAGCTTGGAACAAGAAATTGTTGAAAAGTCTTAAATACCTGGGCAAATCTAAACTTCATCAAGTGCTCCAAATAATAATACTAGGAATATGAATAAGTGAATTTCACATATAAAATAACTCTTACACACAAATATAAGTGTAAATAATCGATAATGATAATCTTCCATTAGCCTAATTTCTGGCTTCTACACGGAGCACCAAAGCAATTTTTGTTATTTAAACGAGCAGTGCTACACCCATGCGAGATTAGTGCTCAGACATTCTTTATTCCTACCCGTCTTTGTTTCCTCTTTCATTCATAAATTCAGGGTTGTAAACAAAGAGAGCCGGAAAAAAGTATATGCTTACAAATCCACGTGCAATGAACCCCGAGCAATCGATAGTGTAAAAAATGCTGACAAAGACCGAGACTCTTTCAATTGGAAGTAAGTAAAAATGAACCGGTTTTAGCGCATAATGAAATATTAAAAACGTACATAAAAGAAACTGTTTTTGTGAGCTCTATTACAATTATTAATTTCTTACTATTTTTGCATGTCACTGTACAAAGTAAGACGATGGTAGAACACAAACAATCTCGAATTCGCTTAATCTAATGCTTTGATGTATTTAAGCACATCCAATATATTATATACATATATTACAAATAATATTGATAAAAATAAATCTATGTTTCTAAGAGTGATTACCATACACCCGCCTAACATTCTTATTACCCTAAGAATATGAAGTATCACTGATAAATGGCAAAACACACTCTTATCCCATAGTCATGAAGCGATGTAAAGTATCCGTTCGGGGATGAGATTCAGTGGTAATGATAACTTCGTTTGCGACGAATGTAGTCTCGCGAACTCTGGCTATCACTTCTTGTAGCTTAGAGGGGAATTAAGCGACGGATAGTGAAGGGGGTGCTGCAACCGGAGGCAACTTACGTGATGTTTATGGCGGGCACTCAGCTGGCCATCAACGCGTACCTGGGGAGCGATCTTGGGACACGAGGTTGACGCGCTCACGCGGGGGTCAGACTGGAGTCTACGAGCTCCGTCGCACCCCTCGACGGCTGCTCACGCATGTTCCCGTGCGCATCTGGTGACCCCGTCCCCTCGCCCCCACACTCGCCTCATCCTACAGGGGCAGTCATTCGAGACGAAAAGACCGACTGCACTTGTACTGGAAGACTATTTGTTTGTTAACTTTCATTGGTGGTAGGTACATCGCAACGTCGGCCAGTGTAATCTCTTATTCCTGAATTGCAAGTTGAACGACCGTTGACGAGGTACTACTGATGCTTTAAATGTTTTATTATTTCTGACTTGTCTTATAGCTTCGCCCTCACCGTGATTAGATTTTGAGGAAACAGACAAATACAATATCTGTTAAAGTAGCGAGTGATGGTGTGTAAGGAGGGAGCTTGAAATTCCACGTTGATAGATTAACAACGATTATATTAGGGAAACTTATTACTTTTTCATTATATAATCAAGCGAAGTTGATAAACTGATGAATGAAACGTAACAAATTTATGGTTACAAACCGGAATAGCGTCATCTCTTCAGATTAATCCACTATTATATCTTTATTTTCCCTTTTCATTATGTACTGCTAATAATTCTATTACAGGATTTTCTTGTGATTCTCTTTAGTTTTCTTCTACATTAATTTCGCCAAACGACACAGAACTTCGAAATTAATTGAAAGTGTATTAGAAGTATCTCGATGACCTACTTTTATAAGCAATTTCCAAGTAATTTCTTACTTATTCACTTTACATTTAAAAATATGCATTTGTATGGCGTCAATTAGAGGCTGTTAATGATTGATGTGCAAATAATAAATTTTAGCTGTTATCGTTATATTTTGTCAAACAGATCATTATGTTTTATTTGTTTTTTAAATACTTTATAAGTTAACATGAGCGAAAAATAACAGCTACATTTATCTGTATAACAAACACATAATAAACAATGCAAATAAAATATCACCACAGATTATTTTCTTTCCCGACGGATCTATTTAATATATTAAAAAATCTGTTAATCAATTATGGCTTGTAAGACTAGTTTTTGAAAATTTAAGAATGGCCTGTACATATAATAGTCAACTAGGAATTCCTTAAAATTTTTCCATTACAATAATATTAAAAAAAAGTTACCAGTGCAAAATTACACGATTCACCGGAAATGTAAGGAGGCTTAACCGGGTACGATTAAAACTGTCGAACATTATAAGAACAAAACAACCAGATTTCATAGATTTATGTAGTAGGCAAAGAGCAAGCGATAAGGTAAGATAAAGGCAATTGCATTGTCAGAGTTAAATCCACGTCAAAAATAAACTGCCTTTCATCCCGTGCTCTCGTTTGGGCGTCCCGTCCTTCGTCCCTGTCATCCTTCGTCTCCGGCATTTACGGCGGTGGTGTCGCGCGACCCTCGCCAAGCTCTCAACCCCTGGAAAGCCCGTCTACTTCCTCCCGCTCCTACAGAGCTGCTACAACTAGTACCACACTGTGCTCGGTAGTTGGGTTGTTGTGGTTGCGTGTGTGCGCGCGCGAGGGAGGCAAGAGTCGCGCGTGTTTTTAATGCTCCCGTACAAAACCTACCCTTGTTACGCATGGGAGTTATTTCCGCGCCGCGCACTCCAAGGACTTGCGTTTCAATATTTTTTACAAGAGTTTTTCGCACGCTACTGCGCTCAATAGCGCAGTTCTCTCCAAATATACGTACAAGCTACCATATTTACATTTGAAAATTAGTGCTAATGTTATGTTAACGATTTTTCTCTCTAAGTGACTTTGCCATCACCTTGGCCTCGACAATGATACAATAATCGTACTTTATTATCTTAGATTATTTAAATGATAGTAAAATACAATATTACCAATATTTTGAATAAATACGATAACAAAATCACGATATGACGCGGATATGAATGAGAATAATTATTGTATAAATGGCATTTATTTATCAAACGCGCAAAATTGTGGAATATTATGCATCTTGTGACGGTGCTTGAATTAGTATAAAAACTATTGTCGAATGAAAGTTTTGCTAGTAATTATTCATATTACGGCTAAAGAGCCTTAAGTGTGAAAACTAAAAAAAAAAAAACGTAACAAAAATCAAACGTACTTATTGTTCTTCGTTTTGTTGTTTAAAAATTTGTTTAATTTGTTATTTACTTTTGGGCAATGCCTACATTAAAATGAAAAAGATGAAATTATTTCTTTAATAATACGTAGAAGAACTAAATCATTTTTATCTAACTGATTATAACAATTTCAGTTTTTAACAGTTCATATTTTATTTCTTTAATAATCTGTAAATATTCAGTCAATTAGGAAGATTATGTTAATTAAGTTTATGATGTTGATTTCAGGCCATATAATCAAATGTCAATATACATTCTGTACCAATTTTTGGTTTACTTTATTTTATTATCAATTTTTTTCCGAATAAATAATTAACTTCTATACTATGAACAAATATCAAATGACATTATATTTTCGATTATTACTATTGTGATAACCTGAATTACATGAAAATTAAATAACAATACTTATTAAATTTATATTAATTTTTATTATCATAGTTGTATAAAAATTATAATAAAAATTTTGTTAATTATGTATATTTATATTATATCAAATAAATATTAATAGTACATAAGATAAGAAAAATCAATATATTTAATAATGGTTTTAACCACTGTCAGTTCATCCGAGATTTTAATAAAATTTGTTTTAACATAAGAATAATGTAGTTTAAAAATTTGCTCTATATTAATATATAAATATATAAATAAATAAAAGTGTAAATAAAAATCGTTCCATGTAACATGTTTGCCCACACAAATGTAAATATACTAATAGTTTGAGTTTACATTGTTGAGTTTGTCTCAAAACATTTATTTTATAGTTTACTGTAATTTAAGAATAAACATAATAATGTGAAATTTTGAAAAATAAGTTAAATTTGATCAAAAGAATATTATTTGATTTATTATCAAATCATAATCAAATTATAATCTGGTTTTTAAACGAACAAATAATTGAATATTTATATTTCGGTAAACTCATCAGGCAGATAACAATAACATCAATGAAAATCATATCTTTAATATTGTAATTGTGGATAAAAAATAAATCTCAATTTGATATTTATTAATGGAAATGAATAATCGAATGCAAAGGAAAATTCTTTTCTTTGTATATATATTTCTTTAAAGAAAGCAGTGTTGTATATGATTGGATTGATCACTTTGCAAGCAACGGTTACATGGGTTATAGTTAAGTGATTGCAGTTGTATTTTTGTAACTGTAGCATGAACATGCATTGCTTTCGTATGAGTAAGGATAAAGGGGAGTAGAGGGTAAACACGTCCCGTTTAAAGAATTCACGGCTTATTTCCGTTAATTTAAGCAATACTCCGTTTATTTCATGCTGCAAGAACCACGTGTTTTCAATGATAAAGGTGCATATTTTTTAGAGTTGTAATTATTTAGATTTACACAGTTGTCATGAAAAATTTAATGACTCGATAAAATCATATTTATTAGTTTATTTTCAATTATATTTAAAGAAAATATTTCAATTTAATATTTCAATTTATAGATATTAGCAATGCTATTAATTTATACACTATTACGTTAATGATAAAATTAGTCTATTTTATAATCTTGTTTTACATTATTTATTTCTTATAATTTATGCGAATATTCTTAGGATTCTTTCAGAATCTGATTGATTGTTTATTTATACATACGAAAATTTCTTTCCACTAGGCTATAATTTTTAGCATTTTCGATATTTAAATAAAAATTATGTAAGCATAAACATTTGAAAACTATATGAAATTTTTGTTTATATATGTGTAGAACAATCAAGATAACACATGAAATTTTAGAATATAATATATTTTTTCATATTATTTATATATAAATATCTTTTATCAAAATATAAAAATATAAAACAATAAAATAAATTTGTTTTTGTTTTTAAAAGTCTTAAATATTTTGATATATATATATATATATATATATATATATATATATATTTGATACATGTAAAGAAACTGAATCACAAAAACATTGAACTAATAGTTAAAATCAAATCCTAATAATATTTTTATTGCATTTCACTTCAAATAATAGAAAAATAATGTATTTTATAAATACGTTTATCACAAAATTATCTTCATTCATTATGGATTATTAAAGCGTTGACTTATTAAACTTTGTTAAGTTTTATTAATAATCTATCTTTTATTGGAATATAAAACTTTATGAAATGTGTTATTTTCATATTACATTATGAATACATAAATTTTTAATATATTTCATCAACGTGCATGGATAACGATATAATTATAATAGTTTTATAGAAAAACTAAAATTGAATCGTGTGAACAGAAAATCTAGTATTTTAAATTATGATTTTAGAAAAAATTGTAATATATTATCTGATACATTTCGAAAATCGTATTATATATGTGCAACGTACATTATAAAAACCAGTATTTAGTTGTACATAGTTATTCTGGATTGCAAAACTGTTGCTGCTAAGAATATTAAAATTTCGCTTACTCAAGTATTGAAATTTGCTATATTTTATAGCTGAGTTATTATAATAGAGTTATTCGATAAAATCATGTAGTATAATTAATAAACGCGATTAATCAAATAGAAACTTCGATTCAATTTTTAATTATATATATATATTATATAGACGATAATAAATAAATTGAATAATAAAGTGTCTGAAATATAATAAGGGCTCTTTGATTCAAGAAATACAGAAAAACATCAAACATTGGATTTTACTAAAGAATTTCGTAGGAAGCATAAACATCGACATGCATATACAATGGTGGGCTGATTAATTTAACAAAAGATGCATCCTTTTTTTAAACGACATATTATTAGTCAATTAGAAATAGACGAAAATAAATTCATCTGGCAGAAATCCTGTTAGAAAAGCGCCGTCCCCTTTGCATATCTGCAAAAAGAATAACGATGGAAAGCTCGCACAGTCCCCGCGCATCCTCCCGTTCCAACATCCCAAACACAAATGCACTAGATTCGTATTTATTTCTCTGTGCTCCCGGTACGCGTAGCACCTGGCACAACAACTCCTTCGTTAAATGTGCGGATAGAAGACGAACCGCGTCGCCAAATTGGTGTCCTTGGCTGGTAATCGATCGGCAGTATATGCGCGCAGCGTTGGGGAAGCTGCGAGACGAAAGAACGCGACGATTGTTCCCGAGATGAGATCTAGGGGATGGAGGTCGATGACTGCCAGACGCCTCTGCATATGCGCGAGAACGTAGTGCGCACAGCCTTGACATCTCACTTAAGTTCTAACGCCTGAGGAAATGTCGAACTCGACTTTTTTCAACCTTTATAAAGCGATAATTATCATACTGTAAAGGATAACCTTTGGTCATGTAATCATAGTCTATGAAATTTTTAATAATAAGGGAAATTACATTAGGATGCAAACTACTGATAGGAACATTAGTCTATTGTAAATTTACTTACAAAATCTAATTTACATTTCTCTCGAGCGAAATGTATAACTCTTTCATTGACGGTGAAAGCACGGATGTAAATGATATAAAAATAATACCAAACAAAAATATTCTTTCGGTTATACGCTTTTTCACTCTTTCACAAGTAGTCTTATCGACTTTCTAATAATCTGAAAGTCTTATTATTTTTTAAGTATTTGAAAATACATCTTGGGAAGATCAAAAGAAAATAATCTATGTATAGTTGTTTTAAGTACTAAATCGTTTCATTTAAAATTACTTCGTTTATATTTACTTATAAGTACACACACACACACATATATATATATATATATATATATATATCTTTTTGTATAAATTATTCAAATATTCGAATAATTATATATATAGTTTTTGATATTGTCATTTTATTTAAATTTTAAATTTCAAGAACCGAACATTAAATTAAAAATAATAAGAACATTCTTAATCTTTTGCAATTATTGAATAAAATTATTATACTAAAAGGTTCATAGGTTCATATATAGCTAAACAAATTGTAGGCTTCTATACTTAATGTTTAAATTAATTTATACACAATCCACATAAACATATAATAAATAAATATATAAATAAATAAACTACATTCCAAGTTATATTTTCGATTTAGCCCAAATGTCTACGATACCTGTATAATCCTAAAAAAGTCTTATTGTCTCTTATCGTATGTTATGATCTTATCATTTTATTAATCAAATTTTTAATAAATTTATTATACAGTGAACTTTTTTACATAAGTAAAAAATATTAAGACTCGAGTGAAATTATTAGTGTGGTTCATTGGAAACTTGATACATTTAATTAATGCAACTGAAACAATTTACAGAATATTCTGTTGAAAAATATGTGAAAATACATTTGAAGCTATTTTCAAATTCAAAAGTTTGCCTATTATATTTAATGAAGATTGTATAGAATAATTTGTTGTTCATTATTATAATAATAGTAATAATTTTATTACTATTATTATTACAAACACTATTATTATTAAAAATATTAAACGAATATAAATACAAAATGCATTCTAAATAATAAATAAATAAACATTTAATTTAATATGATATATTTCTGTCAAGAAATATATTGCGTTCCAAGTCATAAAATTTTGCATCGTTAATAATATAATGTTTACACTTATTATAATTATTTTTTATATAGTACACGCATTCATACATAATTAATTATTATAGACTCTATGTTGGTAATAGAAACTGGTCGATTAATTATTTATAAGAAATAGTTCTAAAAAAATGTATGTAATATTTCAATAAGCAGTTGGAATATAAACCAATGTAGAATGAAATATAGAGAATTACAAATAAATAGTAAATATTTTTTCCTATATTGTTAGTGATTTCATATTTTATGAAGTTTTTGGTCCTTTTCACTAAAAATTATTAAAGTGACTGTTTGTTATGTGTATTTTTTTTTTAATTTTTAATTAAAATTGCTCGTAATAAATAGTAATTTCCCTTAATGGAATTATAAATTGAGTGATTGAATAATTAAAGTTCTATGTGTTTTGTATTTAAATTCTTATAATTTTTAATTATTACACTGATATTTCTCTTACTGTTTTAGAAACTACTTTTACAAATTATATTGTAAAGCCTATCTATTGAAAATTAATTTGTTCTGTTTATTGTTATTAACTATAATTGGTAGATATATCTTTAAAAGATATACAAAAAATCTAACTTAACTTCGTATTTGTGTTTAGGTATTCAGTTAAAAAAAATAAATGAAAAATTTCTAATTAAAATTTTATAAAACTTTAAATATATAGTATTTTTTTTTGTATACAAATAATATATTATTAATATTTATGAAGATATATATCTCGTCTTAATTTACTTAATATACAATACTATTTTAATTATATTATATAATTCCACAGTTTTTTCAGCTATTTTCAAATTAAAACAGTTTTTAAAGTGTTTGATTTTGAATCTATTTTAGAATTTATTTCGTAACGATTAAAATAATATTTATGTGAGATATCATTATAAAAAACTAAATAGTTTAACGCAAAATATAAAGATAAGACTTTGCATACAACATTCCATGAAAAAGCAATTACGAGCGTTATGTTATTCGATTTTATTATTTAACAGTACGTGTGTATCGTCTATTATGATAAATTTAATAATATAAAGAAAATTAGGTAGACTTTGAATAATATTAAAGAAATTTTGATAATAAAAAGAATTTATTAATTGGATGTTAAATGTATGTGTGTACATGTTATCTATATAATAGCTGTATGTGCTTGTATGTATATGTATATATATATATATATATATATATATATATATATATATATATATTCATATTATTCTCTAGTACCTTTTTAAATTGTTATTATATTATGTATATATATTAACCGTACATTATCATCTCTTTATATCCGCACACTTTTATAAGTAAAAAATATAAGTAAATGGAATATAGTAACGGAGTCTCGTGGACAATGAAAATTATAACTATTCTCAATTAAATTGAAAAGAATAAATTACGAGTGCAGGATTAACCTTACAATAAATTACCTGATCGCTTTTCGAATCAACCGCCTTAAATTCATTGGGCCGAAGTCAGGTTTCAATGCGGGCAATATTGATTTCGATAATTCGAGGCAACAGCAGTTGGGAGAATCACAAGATTCAGCTATCTACGATAAGTTCAGGTAGTCTGTAGTATTCGTACTTTTGTATTACCGCTCGTTCGTTCGTCCCATTCTTAACCCCTTCATTTCATCGAGGACGTTCATTGCCAAAATAGTCAGACGCCTCGTACGATCCAGAATGCAGACCAACATCTGCAGCTTAATGGCTACGACCGTGAAGGTAAATTAAAGTGCCCCGTAGATAAAAGGAGTGTCAAGTGCCGGGAACCATGAGATCGGGTATTGTCCCACGCAATTGTCTTATGGTGACTTTGAAGGGCAGAGCCGTGACCATGAGGTGTTATCCGGATTTATTAGAACGCGAGCTCCGGTTTTGTGCTCGCTTGTGTCGCAATATTATCGAGTAAACGAGATAAGATCCCGACTATTCGAGCTAACGTCCACGGCTTCATAACTTAAGCTCTCGCAATAGTCGTGGCATTTATTATGTCACATTTTTTTTTTAGCACACAGCCTTCTGCTCGCGAAACGTTCTGACTCGTATCATATTTTCCCTCTCGCTTGCTCGGCTTACAGCTACGGGTTAGCGCATTAAACAAATGATGAGAATTGCCCGTGAATTATCATTTTGAATTTTCGAATGTCTAATAATACAAATTTCGATTAAATGCATCATAATGAAGGTGGAACTGTAGTTTAAAGTAGATATTTAAATGAGAGAGAAGAACGCTTCACAGAATGTAAAAATAAATGTCTTATTGATATAATGTTGCGGACATTTTGGTTTAATCATTTTTTATATTAATGATATAACGATTGTTACCAAATGATAGTACGACATTTATCGGTCTAATTGTTGAAAGTACTTGTTGAAAGTCGTTAATTCAAGGTTGATAAATTTGCAATTTAAAATATACGATTGCTTACATGTTTTGATTATTATTGGTATAGTTATTTCTCCAATGAATGGATATCTTTTATGCTCCAAGTTTAAATGTATTGTGATTATCAAATGCTTTTGACTTTCAATTTTTACTTTATTCTATATAAAATTCAAGTTTATAAGTTATGGGTACCAAAGGTGTATTTCAGTGATATGAATAAATAATTTAACATTATTATTTAAATTTGTCTGTATATTTGATTCTATTTGTTTATCGCTTTTTAGTAATTTTGTAATGTAGATATTAATAATATTATTTAGAATTTAATGTATATATATAGATTCACATTAAATATATATATATTTATATATTTTTTTTTTTTGCAGCCATCATGTATAAAACGAGTGATAAATCCTGCATTAACGGTAATTCAACAGCGAAGATATGCGAGTAATTTAGATGCCGATATTGTTGTCATTGGTTCTGGTCCTGGTGGTTATGTTGCTGCTATTAAAGCTGCACAATTAGGAATGAAAACAGTATGCATAGAAAAAGATCCAACACTTGGTGGAACTTGTTTAAACGTAGGATGCATTCCTTCAAAGTCATTGCTCAATAACTCATATTATTATCATATGGCACATAGTGGAGATTTAAAAGAGAGAGGAATCGATGGTAAATTTATATATCTTAACAAAATATCTTCAAAATTGTATTAAATGAAGTTAAGCAAATTTATGCAATTACGTTTTTACAATTACAATTTATTAAGTTTTAAAATATAAATATTGTCAATTATTTCATGCTGCATGAATTTCAATTAAAGAAAAATAATTTATTTACAGTTTCGGGAATTCAACTAAATTTACCTAAGTTGATGGAACAGAAGACCAATGTAGTGAAGGCTTTGACTGGAGGAATAGCAGGATTATTTAAAAAAAATAAAATTGAATTGATTAAAGGACATGGAAAAATCACTGGAAATAATCAAGTAACAGCTCTTGGACCGGATGGTTCAACCGTAGCTACAGTTAATGCTAAGAATATTCTTATTGCAACAGGCAGTGAAGTCACACCTTTTCAAGGATTCGAAGTTGATGAAAAAGAAATTGTTACCTCTACTGGTGCTTTATCGTTAGAAACTGTTCCTAAAAGTTTAATTGTCATTGGCGCTGGTGTTATTGGTTTAGAATTAGGATCAGTTTGGCAAAGGTATTAAGTTAATGTTAATTTTATATTTTTATATTTTAACTACTGTATGAAAATAAAGTTAAGATATATAATTCATCTGTATAATAATATAATATTAACAATATATCAGTTTTTACATTAATATATATATGTTCAGAAATATTATTATGTCTTTTTAATAATTGTAATAAGTTCATAAGTTATAAGTGATAATTACAATTAATATAATTAATAAATTAATAATATAATAAATTGCATTAAGTATTTTCAATTAATTTTATAATATAATTTATAGGTTGGGATCTGAAGTTACTGCGATTGAATTCATGCCTACAATTGGTGGAGTAGGAATGGATGGGGAAGTCCGTAAAACATTACAAAAAATTCTCACTAAGCAAGGATTTAAATTCAAATTGGGAACAAAAGTAACTGCAGCTTCTAAACAAAATAATCAGATCGAGGTATCCCTTGAAGATGCAAAAGATTCAAACAAAAAAGAAAGCATGACCTGTGATGTTCTTTTGCTTTGTATTGGAAGAAGGCCTTACACTGAAAACCTTGGTTTAGAAGAAATTGGAATTGAAAGAGACGAGAAAGGAAGAATACCTGTCAATAGTAGATTCCAAACTGTAATTCCGAAGTACGTTTTGAATTAATGATTTAATTTTTTAATTTACCTTCGTTATCCATTAAATAAAACGAGGCATTTTAATTGTAACAGTATCTTTGCTATTGGTGATTGTATTCACGGACCTATGCTGGCACATAAAGCGGAAGATGAAGGTATCATTACCGTTGAAGGCATTGCTGGAGGTAACTATTTATAATTCCAATACTTCATGTTGCCAAATGTTTTTCACATTAAGAAAAATAGTAGCTCAATTAAATGTTCTCAATTTAATTTGCTTTTTCTACTCGTAACTTATATTACAACAATTAGTTTCATAAATTATATATAAAAATTTTAATTACACTGTTATAATAATATTACTTGATATTATTCTCTTAAATATAAATTTCAACAAAGAATATTGTAAATAGAGTAATAATGAAATTGATTAAAGTTATTTATTAAAAATATTTCCCCTGTCATGTAGGTGCTGTACATATAGACTACAATTGTGTGCCAAGTGTTATTTATACACATCCTGAAGTAAGTTGGGTTGGCAAATCAGAGGAAGATCTTAAACAAGAAGGGATTGACTTTAAAGTGGGTAAATTTCCATTCATGGCCAACTCAAGAGCAAAAACTAACCTTGAAGTTGATGGATTTGTAAAGGTTCTAGCAGATAAAAATACTGACAAAATTTTGGGTGTACATATGATTGGACCATGTGTCGGTGAACTCATTAATGAAGCTGTTCTTGCTATGGAATATGGTGCAAGTGCTGAAGATGTGGCTAGAGTTTGCCATGCTCATCCGGTAAGTTGTGATTAATAAACACAAATGTTATGCTTTATTTCTTTGTTTTTTTTTTAACTACAAGGTATATGTTTATAAAAGACTAACTTTGTGTGTGTGTGTGTATATATATATTTATAGATATTTTTTATTTACGAGAGTGTAACAAAAATAATATTTTTATAGAAATATTTTCATTTTATTTCTATTAGAAAATTTATAACTTAATTTATGATTGCTTATAATTTTTTACAAGTCTTTTGGATACTTCACATTGTTTCTTAAACTTAGATCCTTTTCTTTTAAATCTAAGTTTCTTTTGAATTTAAGTACTCTTAAATCAACATGTAGTTTGGCTATTTTGTTTAAATCACAGCATTATTAACTACTCTAATTTTGTAATATTTCATCAATAAGAAACTGTTTCTTAGATCTGTAGAAAGATACTAAGATATTAATTCATAGTTATTATTTTATTATAATTTAATAATAATACAATACAAGGATAGTAAAATATTTAAAAATAATAATAATATTTTTATTAATTATTAATCTAGTAATATATAATTAATGTGTAATTCAATTTTGTGAATTTCAAATTTTAACATAACTTTATTATTATTAAAAACATTTAAATATTAAAATTCATATAGCTTTATCATTTAAAACGTATTATTATGTAAACAAATTTTTATAAATCAATTTAGAGTTAATAAAAAAGAAACGTATTATATAATTATTATGTAATTATTTCAGACCTGTGCGGAAGCTCTAAGAGAAGCTCATTTATCAGCATACTGTGGAAAGCCAATAAACTTCTAGGAAGTTCTGTAAAGTAATATAATCTGCAATATTAAATATTGCACATTTCTAAATCTAATTGGCATTAAGACACGATATCGGGCGATATATGATGATAATACTGTGAAGTTGGCGTTAATATTCATTGGTCAACGCTACTTCCGATAATTATTGCCGAATTACAAAAGAGACAACTAGAAATACTTAATATAAATGTTGTAAATACGATATTCAAATTGCTAATTTTAATGAGGAACAAATGTTTCTTTTCGAATAGGTTTATGATTGATTTATAAGCCTTATATTTATGAAAATATTTATAAGAATAAATTGGTTCCCATAACATTTCTAAGATGTATGGAACGACAAAAAGAAAAGAATATTTTCTCTATTATATCTAAGATATAACTATTACTTTTAGAAAAATATAAATCAAATGTAGAATTGACTTGCTCTTAACTTTTACATTATTTTATGTCATTAATGTTGTTTCATTTTTAAATCCGATGAAATCAAATTTAATGTTATGTAACTATAGTTGTGGAAAAATATAATTTAAATTCATTCAAAGTTCTACATAAAAAAGAAATGAAAATAAGTTGTTTAAAGAATCGCAATTGATTATGCATAGTTATTTATTACAAACACTTTATTTACGTCAGTATTGAATTTGATTAAATACTGTAAATGATAAAAAAATAAAAAAATTATTCAAGTTAAATGTTATAGAAAACGATTAATTGGAATTATTTATTTTGCTAGAGTGATATATTAAATATAATATAAATACTAAATATGTAATGCATTATTTAATTTAGTATATATTTTATATAAAAGGTAAAAAAAATATCGAAATTGCTAATTAGCAAATTTAAATGAATTTCGTATTTGATTATTAAAAATTCTAATAAGATACTTTTTCAATTTGTGCAATTAACTGTTGATATCCCATATTTTTCAATATAATGATGCTTCATTAAATTTTCAAGTTGTAAAAATTTTTTATCTAATATTTCATAATAATATTTAACTCGCTTTCAGTTATGCATTAATTGTAATATTAATCATACATTCGAAATTATTTATTTATTTTAAAACACATCATCTCCACCACATAATACAGATAATTATCAATCTTTAGATCTTTAGTATAATCTTAAGATGATACTTGAATTTTTTTCATCAATAATTGCCATTTTATAAATACTTTTATAAACAGTTGATCTACATTTTATCAATTAGAACATGAATCGGAAAATGTATAAATAACAGTACACTGTGTTTAAAACGTAAGCATTTTTTTTAATTTTTGATTTTAAAATTTATAACTTTGAAGTCAATAGGTATCCTTACTATTAGCGTATAATTGATACTTCTAAAATATTAAATTTAAAAATTTTTAAAGTTTGATATTAATTTTATAAATAGTATATAATTTGGATTTTTCATAAAGCTGAATAAACCGATCTTAATATGTGCGTGTAATGTTTAATTTTTTATTTAATTTTTTTGCTTTTTATTCTATTAAAAATATCGAAATAAAGAATTGATTTGATTTAAAGTAAATTAAGCAATTAAATTGCATAAAAAAGATAAATAATTTTAATTATGAAGGCAGAGATGAAAAATTTGAAATAATGTTAGCTTTCAAGTTTTTGCAATTAACGTCTTCCACGTGTAAATAAGAAAAACGTAGGTAATAATGATTTTACTGTCTTATTTTTGAAAAATATTGCACGGATTGTGCAGCATTCAATTACCGATATTAGAATAATCTTAGGCTCTTTTTATATTAGTACGAGGAATATTTTGGACTTACGGAAAGTTTAGATGATAATATATTTGATGAACATTTACAATTGTAACATTTACAATATTCCAAGTATTTTTAATCGAATAAGCTTAATAACAATAATTAATTTCAAAATACTGTAAAAGACCTAGTACATAGGCTATTAAAATTAAATTAAATAATTAGTAAGGATAAAGAAAAAATTGAAATTATACGTATTGTTTTGAGAAACATCGTTGAAATTAATATTATTTTTAACATTTATCGTACGTTATAGTGTAAATTTTAAAAACATTTAGTACGTGTAATGATTCTATTTATTGTATTCCTATCGCACGACTAATGTGTCGCTATTGAAACAAAATTTAAGTGAGTAATCCAAACATGTTTATGCAAATATTAAGCATTTGCCAAACATATTTTTCTTACCGGCATATGTATAATAAAAATTGCAATTGAAAAAAATCGCTAAACACTCATACTGTTCTCGTGGACTAAAAACTTTTCAAATAATTCATAAATGTATTGAATTAATAAACAATGCTAAAAATCTTTAAAAACATTTCTAGAACTGGATATATTTTTATTTTGACTAAAATTTTTTTTGAATAAGAAGTTATATTTATATATGTATAGAGTATAATTTATATATAGATTTGAGTTTATTTCTATAATACAAAAATAACGATGTTATAATAGTAATAATAATAAAAACAATAACAAGAACTGCGATTGTAATAATAATAATAATATTTGTGAGACTTACAGTTGCTTTATGTACATTGATACACATTATTATTAAAATTTTCATGAGTTTAATTTTGAAATTAACATGTATTTTGAAACTGACTATTTTGTTAAGTAACTATTTATGAACAAGTGTATAAAATAACATTTATCAATTGTGCAGGCGCATAATGCAACAATTGTTCTTTTGTACTTCAATGCCTAGAGCTTTAAAAATTGGTAACGTGATTTGTAAAGGTAAAGGCGATCGTCAAGATTAATTCGGAAATTAATAGCATAATGTATATGTATATGCAATGGCGAGAATCGCTAAACGAACGTTGACGAGTGTCGTTGCTCGGCCCGAACCTATAGCAACGCCAAGGTATCGTTATAGAAAGCTGATCGAATGGAGAAGATGAGCCGGTCCGGTGTCAGGGCAAATCGTTACAAAAGTCCAAAAGTGTTGGAAAAATCGAAGGTAAGAGCGTTGTCAATAGGGGCAGCATTTGAATACAATCGGAAGCCGCTCGTGCGATCGGAATACAAAGGTCGAAAGCCGACGGCAAGAAAGCGTGAATCGTCCAAGGCGGCTCCCGCCAATGGCAGGGCCAACCAGATACAGACGAAACAATCCTTATCACTGTAGAATGGGCCTGCGGAGTTCGGCGACGTTGCCACCGCTGCTGTTACCGTCACTGCTGCCGTCGCCGCTGCCACTGCCGCCACCGCCGCCACCGCCGCAGCCGCCGCTGTTGCCGCCGTAGCTGTAGCCGTAGCCGTAGCCGCCGTGGCCATGATGCGCGGGGCAGAGGCGGAGAGGCGTACACGCGCGGCGCGGCGACCTACGTATTTCTCGGCTGCTAGTAAGTCTCCGGTGGCCCGAGTCTGGTGGCCGGAGCTCCTCCTCTAGTACGAGCTGAGGTAGTTTGCCGTGTGTTTAGCCGCGCGGGAATCGCGAGTGCACGGCACCTGGTAAGCGGCCCCACGGGCCATGTAGCCGGTCAGCGATGTGGACGACCACGAGGACGACCAAGTACGCCGTCGGTGAGTGTCCCGGTGGCCGACGCCAGCCGGCCTCGATGCCAACTGCGCCGACGGAGTCATTTAAATTGACGCGGGCCTTCTCCTCTTTCTCCATCTGGTGCTCCTTCTGGAAAGGGGAAAACCCCGGGGCCGGAAAAGGGTAGCGCGGGCTGTGGTGCGGGCTGGGCGCTCGATCGCCGGAGAGGGAGGAGGAGGACTAGCATTTGGCATTAAGCGTTCGTCCGGTTTAGCCGCGCGGTTCTCCGCTCGAGGCTCGACCGTGCGGGGTTATTTCGCTAATTATCACCAAGATGAAATCGCCACGGGGCCCGCTTATTTATATCGCTAAGATAAGGTTGTCGCCGAAGCTGTTGAACAAAAACAAACTTTTTCGTTAGGCGACGTACAACCCAATAGGAATAGAGTCTAGTTTTATCAAAATGGATAATTTTGGTTGGAAAATCGAGCGAACATGGAAAACTAATGCTCATGCCAAGCGAGAGATAAATTGTTTACAATTATACCATTTTCCTTGATACGTCACACCTGCGATATTTATTAATTTCTGGTATCCGTATCTCATCTTCCTTCCACACCTCTCCTCCCGCCCTTCACCCCTTATCGCCACCGCCACCGCTACCATGGCCACCAACCACCACCACCATCACCATCACCATCACCATCACCATCACCATCACCACCGCCACCGCCACCGTCGTCGTTGCCCGTTCGAACGGCATATTTACCTCTAACGAAATCATCATATGTGCAGTTTTACGAAGAGCTCTCGCGAAAAGTCGCAAATTTAAACCAAATTGCTATAATTTTACGTTCTTGGTAGCATCACGTGTAGAGTAGTGAGATAGCGATAGTGCAAGGAAGATAGCTAATTTTGCAACGCGGACGACAATGCCGTTTGTTTCTCGTTCTGTCTGGCCCTCGAATCGTCTGTACCATACGATAGTCGCTATAAATATAATAAGATAAACGACGAAATTGGTTGTGCAAGGATAACTGGAGACGGGGATGCGAATGGAAATAGTGATGAGTAGGAGGTGGGGCGGGAGGGTAGGTAGGATAATGTCGACGCATCAGTTGGATAAAAGGCAGCGAAATAGCCGGGAGTCGAGGTGGGGCGTTTGAAAAAAAAGGCCCACAAGGAAAGGCCGCGGTAAAGGGGTGGTAGAAGGCGTGTAGGAAGCTTCCGCGAAAATATTTTGAAAGCGTCGAGAAAAAACAGAGCGGTCGATGTTCCGAGCCCAAGGTCGCTTCTGGGGAAGGAGTATCGTCCCCTCTTCCTCCACGACCACCTCTTTCTCCGCCTCGTGTGCGTGTGGCTTTCACGCGACGACTCATTCATGCATTGATCGCGCTTGCGCCTCAGAGTCGTAAGAAAGTCCCTTGGATTTCGATAGGACAGGGAGGAGGATGGGTGGGTGAGTAGGTGGGCGACGTCGTCTTCGATTACAGGACCAACATCGAGGGCGCAGGTGCACCCCAGCAGAGGGATTTTTTCTCCGCCAAGCCTCGCGGCAGTGGATTTTTATACGAGAACGGCGCCCCGTTATGACGTGCCGTTTATCGAATTTTGTACAGTTACTCGCAACTTTTATTTTACTTCAGCTCAGTGTGTGCCGTTATAGACTTGACGCACGCCTAAAAGATTAAAAGTGTGTATGCCGTTTCTTTTACTCTATGTGGGGACAACCATAGGGCACGCGTTCTTTAAGAAATAGAGAGACAGAGAGAGAGAGAGAGACAGAGAGAGAGAGAGACAGACAGACAGAGAGAGAGAGAGAGAGAGAGTGACTTTTAGTGGGAATGGTTAAGCCTTCTTTCCGTATGTGCAGCATTGGATCAAGGATTTATCCAAGTATTTCAGTTACATTTCGAATTTATCCAAGTATATTGACTAAATTTTGCTGGATGAAAAGTGTACAATCCTTAATAAATTGTATCTTCATCTTCAATTAAATTAATAAAGTTGTTGTAAAAGGAGAGGAGAATTATTTTCATGAAGGGAAAATTTTTCATACGTACAATATGTCTGATAATATCTTTTTAATGCCGATACACAACCGGCGAAAATAAAATAATCATTTTTTTACTTCATACTTCGTTTCGATTCATTAGCTTTCAATACAATGGATGGACTTTAAAATGCCTCGGACGAATAGTTTCATTATTATACGTAAAAAATGCGTAAAAAATGAAAGTTAAAAAAAAAGCAAAAAAAAAAAAGATTTGTAATTAAATTTATGAACAACTTACTATATAAACGATGTTCATAGTAACCTTTAAATGATCGCTCGAAGAAAATAGATATATTGTCTTTGTATAAAATTGTGTATATTTTAAGAAAAATTATTTATTCTAAATTTGAATAAAATTAAACGTATGCAAAAAATTTTAAGTCATTAGAGGCGTGTATTTACTCTTTGGGTCTTTAATTTGTTTTGTTTTTTTTTCTTCAATACTTCAATAAATATTAATTGACAATATAAATAGTAGAAGGAAGATTTATTAGATGTTATTGAATTTATATCTAAAGTTTTATAAAAATCTCTAGAAATTTATCCCTACAACAACAAAATAAAATCAACGTGGTTCACGGTGTATTTTACACTAAATTTTAACATTTTCATTCATACAAATGCTTATTCTCATTACTTGCATAAGTGAAAATACAAATCAAATAAATTATACATTGTCATGTATTTTTGAATTATTCTTCGTACTACAATAATTGAAAGCAAATGTCTTTTTACATATTTCTTCAAAATTGATTTTACGATAAAAAAATTTACATTATCTCAATTTTCCGACATAATTGTACTGAAATTGTCAATTTCTTGTAGTCTCTTAAATTTTCTCTCATCGATGAAGTAAATTCTGACATTTGTATTTGATATTTGATTATACAGCTAAAGAGTTATGTAGTAATAAATCAATTTCAAATGATTTTCTTAATTTATACCCAAAGCTTTTGATTTACATTGATTTAGCAGTTATATGTCTATGCCAGATATTCAAATACCATTCTAAGATTACATTGCCACCTTATTTTTTTTTTTTTAAGTTCTTATTAAACATCAATTCAAACACTGACGTCATGATTAAGGTCATTACTTTTGTAGATACTTTTTACAATTAGCTAATGAATGTTGGAGTAAAAGTTTAACATCAATAATTCAAACAATGAGAGTAATTGAACCGCATATTCTACTTAAATTATGGTCTTGATAAATCGAGACAGGTGGAGGAAATAGCTGGCGTAATTCATTCTTCAAACACCATAATTCATAAGTCAACTATATTTTAGCTCAATTAGATATTTTTATTGTAACGTGGCTTACAAGCACCACGAACTTCAAATATATTCGATTTATATTGTTTCTACTTTTCAAATCGATGAACAGAACCAAAATAAGCAGGCATTTCTGATAATGTATGTCGACGTTTTTCTTATAATTTCTTGTAAATATTTTTGCATTAAAACTTAGCCTCTTAGATTATCTGTTTATAATCGATAAAAACATTGTTACTTGTTTACGATTACATTTTATTACCTTGCATTATTCAAGCAAATATTACTTATGTCATAAAGAATAAAATCTCTTGTCATCATTTTTTTTTATTACAAAATTTCTCATTGATGGCGCGAAAACGTGATATTCATATTTACTTAAACCTTGCGTTAATTAATGTCAAGATTCAAACGCCAGATTTCTCTTTTTATTTACATTTTGATAAGATAAAGCTTCTGATCTGTTGTTAATTGTACAATAATATATTTGCCTTATGGTCTATAAGTTCAAATATTTTATAATTAACTAGAAAATTGATTGAAAATCAATTGGATCTGGAAATGAAGAAAAGAGTGTGATGCATAAAATTATAAAATTTTTATCTCAAAAATTTTATAAATTCTCATAAATTTATTACGCCATTAAACACATTATATTCAAGGGATTATTTTCAATTTATTTATCATTTATCATTTACTTAAATGTTGAATGAAAATTTAATTTCCATTACTTTTGTGAACTTTTAAATAAACACCTATTCAACGAAAACTTTTTGAATTTATTTATTCTTTTATTTAATTTACGTATTTGGCTAAAATTAATGAATAGTTTAACTACAATATATTTAACAAACGACCAACTACAGTTTCCAAATACTCTGAGAATATTTTACTTTATAATGAATAAAGTAGTTAAAAGACTAAATTAATGACTGTTTAAATTATTTAAATAAATTCGATGAATCAAAGATCATATTTATTATAATAAATTCTTGCATATTATAATCTGAAATTATCCACTAAGTATTAAAAATTTATTATTGAATTTTAACATGAATGTAAAAGTGCCAATGGTATTTATTCGTATTTTCGCCTTTGTCGATGTTTTATATATTATTAAGCATAAATTAATAGCAATTTATATAATAGTTAATTTAATGCTTACAAACAAGAATTTATCAAATTAGTTGTTAGAATATATATAAAAAAATTTGATAATTAAACGTGGTCTAGTATTTATTATTTCCACCCTATTGTTTTATTTTATGTGGAGCTTTTTTTTTATTTAAGAATTACCTTTATTTGAGAATTTTTAAAAACTTCAATGAAAAGAGCACCAAACCGAACGTTTCAAGTGGTATTAAACGAAATGATTACACTCGCGAATTCAGCGAGCATAAATTAATGTTACACGTGCATTCGTGTAAGCGCGATGTACACGCGTGCATATACGCTTCTATATATGCTAAGTGGCTCGTGTAATTTTTTTAAACATGATTAAACACATGACTTATTACCCACCGTAACAAGATTTTTATTTCAGATAATTTCAGATACGCTTTTAAAGAATAAAATTAATAATGTTATTTTCATATAGGTCATATTAATACCCTGTATTATACGTTTTTAAATGAATTAGTGTCTCTAAAGCAATGAAGATATCGATTTCCCTATAACATTCATTTTGCTGTTAATAACTGAAAATTTATGAGCGTGAATGTAATTATCTCCTCTTTCACTATGAATTACACGAAGTTCCAGCCTCTTTCGGATTAGACAAAAGAAAAAAAAATAGAAGTTGTATTTACACGTATATCATACACTTTACATTTACGTATTATAGATTTTCTAATAACATTACCCCAAGTTGCACTAAATTTTAATCTCAACCCAGTTATTTTACATCCAAAACTGTCTAATTTGATCGAATGCTATAGTAATTAGGCGAATAGTCGGCAAACAAACTTGTCAAATTCGCATAAATAACGAGATTAAATTATCGCCAGATAACCGAAGCGGTTATATTTGCCCACTCTAGATTATGAAAGTTGTTGAATCTATAATTTGGACTATTAAGAGTTTACACGAGTACGAGCGTTATCGCATTCTATAAACTATTAACGATGTCTCGTTATCAATTAGCCAAAAACGCGTACAAAACGTCACACGGTAAAAATATACGACGAAGCATACACAAACGCATAGGAGATATGAAATCTCCTCCATGGCCCTCTCGAGCGACAAAAGCCGGCTATTTAATCCCAAATAGAGAGGGACGATCGGGACGCAGACGACGAGTGCGTCGACTTCTTCTCTCGAGATTAACCACAATAATAACGTCGGACAGGGCCATGGGAGGATAGAGGATTGGAACGAGTGGCTGCTTGCTTCTCCCGTATTTTTACGCGAGACGTGCGCACAATGCGGAAACGGCGCAGAGCGGAATGGGAACGTCGAGTTGTGCGATAGAGAATGATGGGACTGAATAATGTTCTTCCTCGAGCTCCGGTTCTTCCTTTCGCATGAGAGAATCGCGCGTGCTCCCCTAACGTCCGGGAGTAGACTTCCAGAAAGCGTTTACTCTCACTTGCTCGCGCGAACATTGACTGGCGCTCGCCCATTACGGCGCATTGATTATCATCGAGCTTGCGAGTCATCGGGATATGAAGCGCGTTGATCATCGTTCGGTCGCTAAGCCATTAGAATGTCAGTGAAGATGTGCCATGAGGAAATAGCGTTCGAGATGAGAATTTGGAAATGCGGACGGGAAGTGGTAGTGAGGCGCGAGTATCATTACGCTCCACGTCAGGCGAATACTTTTTAGTTAAACAATGAGCAAACGGATGAGCAATAGTTACCCTTCAATGAACATTATAGCGAAGATTGTTCGGCTATATAGTCCGAATTGTCATTTCTGTGGGCATTGTAAGAGTACGTACGCGAGATTTACAAGCGCTTATTTATTTCGTTTTCTTGGTAAATAAAATTTTTAAAAAGCTGCATTTCGTACATACTAGAGCCACTGGTGGACTGAATCGCTGAAATGACAATGAGAATTCGTGATTATAATTGTTGCGCGAATATTGGAAAAGCATTTTGACTAGCTTATCGAAACGTTGTTTGTGACTTTGTGCGCGTGGCCCTCTAGTTGTACGCATGTACGCACGCGGCTGACTGCGCGGGAGGGGGTGAGATGGGGTGAGGCGGGTGGGTATGATATTATAAATTGAACCGTATTATATTAAATAAAGAAGCAGACTATAAGTCCAATTTATATTTTGAAAATACAACATTTTATTGAACTAAAATTGCATTAAAAAAAATTTCTAAATATTAATAATATTTATATATTGCAAAGCGTAATGTTGCGTTAAATATGCTAGTAACTTATAGGATCTAATTCAAATTTAATTTATTGCAATGATGGAAATTATTATTATAAATCTTTAATTGCGTTAAATTTTTATCTTAACGTCATACTCCTAGAAAATTTGGTATAGAAAATAAGGTACAAAATCCTAGAAAATTAAAAAAAAAACGATTATCCAAAATAATAGTGAGAATTTAAAGTTCACTTTTTTTATTTCAATAAGTAAGATGAACAATCTGTACTTCAAATTTCAAAACCATAGTCTAAAAACTTATAATATAAAATTTATTATTTACTTTTTATGTAAATAATAAATTTAATAAATTAATTAAAGTAATTTAAATATTTTATTCGTTAAGTTATTTTAAATACTACTTTTGAAAATTTAATTATATGATAAAATAATTCATGCATATTAAAAAAATTGTCAAAGCGTCATTTTTATGAAATATGCAATCACATTTGAAATAATAAGTGTTAATTATCTAATATTTTATATACTCAGTATCGTTAAAAACGTGATATTATAAAGTATAAATTCAATTGTTTCATTCTAATTGTTTTTTATTGTAACTTTTTTTTTTGTATTTGATGGCTGCTTTACCTTCGACAATTCCCGTGTATAAAATTTAATGGATATTTAATTGATTATCTCTGCTGCGAAATCTATTTATTATATTCATGAATCGTCAACTAAAATTAGCATTCGAATAATTGAGGATTAGTATTGTACAGTTAATTAAGTCTTCATTTACTCTATTTACTTTCTCTGCATTCGCTTATTCAATAACATTGCCCGTCGTCTTACCTGTAAGATAATAAATAGCCAGAAGTAAAATGTAAATTATGCTAAATTATTACTATCTTTTAAATATTTTCCTTAATAGTTTTCAAACAAGTATTTCATCTGTTGTTAAAGATTTATTTTATTTAATTTAAGAGTCCCCTCTGGCTATGAAAAAGATGTTTCTCATTTATTCCTCTATCAAAAGATGGGATAAGGAAATTATCGTAAGCTTCTTATAAGAAACAAAGGTACCAATTGAATTTTAAATGATTATGACATAGGCAAAACAAACAATTATGTTTCGATTTTTTGGTTTTAAATTACAAGTAAAGTTTGCAATATATAAATATTATTAATATTTAGGAAAAAAATTGTATAAAATTAAGAAAAAAAAGATTGATTAAATTTTGATAAAGAAACCGTATTTTTTGAGACAAAAATTAAAATTATTCTATTTATTAACTAATTTATAGAGTTTCAAAATGAATAGGCCTTAGATAAAATGTTTATGAATGTTCACATTGAAAATATAGTACATTAAAAATATGTTTAAAATATATATTTAATTTATATTGCTACTAATTATTAATATATATTAAATAAATTTATTTCCAATGTTAAAGCATTTTAGAATGTAAAACTACGACGTATTTAAGTATTGAGTTGAGCCGAACATCAAGATAATAAAAAATTGATGAAACCATATTTTTCTTATTTGCATGCATTGTTTTTCTATGTAAATTTCAATTAGATGTCTGAAAATTATTAACCAAATAATACATCTTAATCTATTAGCAATAATTAACAACTTTCCCATCATCTTTATATTCTATTACGGAAGGACAAAAACGTCGAATTTAATGTTATCAGGCGATATACAAGCCTCTGTCGTGCCAAAGTATTGGAACAATGTTCTATAATTCCTTGTCCCATTGCCGATCGAACCGCTGTTCGTTAAATTCTTATCGCGTCCAGCCGATGAATAGTAGAAGCTATCATTGTACGACTGATGGGGTTCGCTACCCTTGGATAAAAGAAATATCTTTGTATTGCATAGCGAACGCCATTGAAAGCATTTCGTAGTGGAGAGGGACAGCACAAAAAGGGAAGCGGGCAGCACTTGGCGCTGAAAGAAATGGACGATATCTATAGCTGAGTCACATACCAGCCATTCATCCTCCATAATTACCTCGTCTACTAGAGCTTTGCATACAGTAGTGGCTCAAGCGCCGACTGCTATCTGCGCGCATATATACTCGCATGTGCCATTACATGTACGGTATATTATTTGAGATATTCAATTTATGAGCGCGTTGATTGCTGTGCGCGTGCGCGTATGAAAAAGTTACGCGTTCTGTCGACGTCGATTAGGATTGTCGAAAGCTGCGGTATGGGGTGCGGCTTAACCCTCGCGCGCTTCGTTATTCTTTCGTGAAGTAAGAGAATGCGATGAAGTAACTTATGACTTAACGATTCTGCCAAGGAGATAGCGTTTGACCCTTTTACTTCTATAATTGAACAAATTGCAAATGTGTACTTGCGAGCTACTCTCGTGCCAATTTACGCGGTCTTGCCCTTTGAGTCATATACACGCTGTTTACTCCAATATTATCGTTAAATTGCAAAACATCAAGTTCATCTAGATAATAAATTTAATTCTCTTCTAAACAATATTCTATTTAAAGCATTTGGTAGAGGAATTGCTTCTTAATTGTTTAGTTTGCTTTTACTTATATTATCCTCGAACATTTTCTGTTTATACGATTCACGCAATTAAATTAGTATCAACAAATGAATTTCCTCGTATTAATTTATAAGTAACTTGTATAAGTTCTACTGCGTATTGCGAGTCAGAAATCTGCTCAGCTAGCGTTTTTGGTAGATAGGGTCTGAGATTTGTATTTCATCATGAAATGAAATAATGCAGCAATACTATAAAATTTAGAAGAAAATGCACGATTTTGCTTAAATGATTTTGATCTAATTGTATACGTCATAAATTATATGCCTTACCTCTAGTTTTAATCATTTTATTGTCGATATTTTAGAAATAGCCTGTTTGGAAATTGAAAATTGTTTTTCTCAATAGAGGAGAAATTGATTGATATTGAGCATACGTGTATTTGAGTAAAGCATCTTTCTTTAACAATGTAACGGTCAATGTAACTTAACATCTTTTGTTTGGAAAAGAAAATTAACTGATTTATAATATACTTCCAGCTTTTATGCCATTAATCCAAATAACTTGTTTTTAAATGACCATATTAATAATTATTAATAAATGATTACGGGACAATAAGATAGATATTGTTTACGCGCAAATTTTAATGATAAATGTAGTAATCTTTATAATATTTTATGTAATTTTATGAGAAATTAGGTTAGAGAAATTATGAGAAAACTAAATTAAATAAGAATATTGGTAATAGATAAGTAATAATTAATAAATATCATAAAATTGATAGTAGAATTAAGTAACGTGCCTATAGATATAGACGTGAAAATTCTTTCTTACCTAATTTTCGACCTTATTCGCAAAATCCTTTCATCCTGCGCTCGAGAAGAATCTTCTGAAATATAAATGACACTTAATTAAACTCCCTTTCTCAAGTGTTGGTGCTTGTATGTCGAGAGCCACGTTATCTCTAGCCTTCATCTCATATATCACAAAAATTCTTACGCAGGAAACACTCACGTCTTTTATTTTAAAGGAATCTTCGTAGAGAAGTAAAAGATATTTATAGCTTATAAATGGAAAGTATATTTTAAAATCTTAGATAATATATATTTTGCATGAATTCATAGACTTCTTATAATGGAATATTCAGATTTTCTACTTAACCCACTTAACTACATAACTGCTCGACGTTTTTCAAATTACATACTTTTATCATACGTACTTATTACTTTAGTAGTTTAGTTTAAATATGCTCAAATTTTTAATTTAATTATCGATCGGAAATATAATGTCTATGTATATAATCGAAAGTAGTAGCATCTTTGTTTATTTTTATTATTTTTTTTTTTTTTTAAATTTTTTTATTTTATCTTAACGATATTATTAATTTTTCATTTAACAAGAATATACCTTAAATTCTATAGAACGTCTGCAATTTATTCTCAATGTTTATCCTTGTAAGATTTCATAATTGTACCAAGAACTTGCAGCAGTTCCTATCTAAAATTACATTTAATTTAATTTGATGAAATATGAGCTATAATGCTTACCTTAATAATCATGGCTTTTTGTGCAGTAAGAACGATCTATCATAGCAAAATTAATTGCACAATGAACAATAACGCATTATTTCTTAAATAATCGGTATTAAAGGCATTGATTAGATAGTAAATGCCGCTCATCTACAATACTCTACAGCAATATTTAGTACTACATCTCCTTTATTGAAGATTACGAAGAAGGGAAATAATAACACTCTATTTTCACTGTCATTTCGGCTATTTCCTTGCTGTAGGACAGCAGTCCCTTCCTCACCCTTGAGCAGGCATTGGACAATAACGTTACAATAATAGTCAGCGCACCCTCGTATCGTAAGATCATCATAGTCGCAACAGCTGCAGTCTTATTGTCATTCACAACCGTTTCTTCAGCTTAACGAATTTGAATCAACAAATATCCGGTAACCAGTGCTAGATATTGCATTGATCGTTACGCATTGCAAGGATCAAGGCGTTCCGCGAGCCACACCGGAACTATTCTCGCGAATTATTATACGACCCCTAATGAAACCCGTCTGTCTCGATCGCTGACAAGGGTGTGAGCTCTAAGCACGTGATGGGGAGGGGGCTGATGCATCGTCGCAGATAGCCCGACACTAAACGTCTTTTTGAGAACGTCAGTCCCGTGTCTTGAATATTCCAAAGCGACTTCTCCCTTTTAATTTCCCTGCTTTAATGTCACGTATTTTATATGTCTTTAATGAATGATTGGGCCTTGAGTTTTGTGTAAAATCAGTTTATCTCCGGTATCGTGAGCCACTAATACTATTAGTTCATACTAATGCTATTATTTTAAAATTTACTCCGAGATCAGTACCATTCGAATGTTGGATTTAATAGGAAATAACAATTTATTAACGAATGAGCTCTAATTTATCATAATCAATTCATTTATTGCTATTGGCTATTTGTATTATATCCCCTACTTTGCCGACTATAGCGCTATGTAAAGTTAATTGAATTACGAAAGAAAGAATTGTGCAGTACAATATTTTTTGATAATTATATGTAAATTTATCGAATAGAGGGATGAGAATAACGTGAATTAATACAATAATTTACTAATTTATTGATAATTATTTTAAAATTCGCATCTTATAATCCACAATAATCAATAATCCAAAAATATAAAATATAAATATATGAAGACAACGAAATTGATATATGAGAGTAGGCGGCATTTATCTAGAAAATTTTATCATACTCTCAGTATGAGCTGTACTTTTAACGTATTCGAATAACAGATACTTTATTTACTAATTTCAAGCAATAATACAAAA
The DNA here is from genome assembly GCF_000503995.2 of Ceratosolen solmsi marchali. Lineage (NCBI taxonomy): Eukaryota > Metazoa > Arthropoda > Insecta > Hymenoptera > Agaonidae > Ceratosolen > Ceratosolen solmsi. The sequence goes on along the minus strand of NW_011948419.1, from coordinate 5,663,790 downwards.
TTCAGATTCTATATCGCTTAATAATACGTATCTTATGCTTCGCTTTTTATTATACATAACATGTAAATAAATGTTAAATTAGTTTTCAATCTTTGATAATTAATTTTTAATCTCGATAAGTTTATGTTTTAATATGTAATATTAAAATTATGGTAAACTGCAGCTGTAATAAATGAATATCCTAGTCTGGAAGGAACAAAAAGCAAAAATTTCTTTCAAAACTTAGCACAATAGAATTATTTATAAAAATTATTTAGCTTGCTTTAACTACATTATTTTTGCAAAAATTTAGCGAAGCATTTATTTACACAGAATACTCCGGTTATGGCAGGCATATGTTGCATTTGTTGCATTTGTATAATACTAACATCGTCCTTATAATATATATGTGTAGTACCCGCGAGTGTTTGTACGATCCACCGCAAGAGGCGCTGTAATAACATCCTTAAATAAAGATGCTTGGAACGAGCAATGGAAGTATATTTAGAAGTATTTCGAAACCGGAAGTTTACCATTTTTTCAATTTATTGATTTAGCATGCTTAAAATGGTATTCATGGATTACAATGAGTAACTTCCAAACGGTTTTAAGACTTTCAAATCTCTCAATCGAAAAACAGTATATTAATTTTTCTTACTAATTTTTAAATTATAAATTCCAATTTGTAACGTCTAATTTTTATAGTAAGGTACATGAATTCTATTCTAATCTACTAAAACAAATTTACGATTATACATTTTGATGTTATTAAAACGAATGAACATTGTAAAGTTTGTGTGTAACTCATCAATTTGTTATTACAGGCTCAACCTTCAATATTACTTATTAAAAATATGAATTGCATTTAATAGTAATTTAAAGGTGCTTTCCATTTTTTATTTTGATTTAAGGAAATTTATAATAATTATATTACCAAAAGATTAAGTACTTTATTTTCGGTCAAATCTTAATAATTTTTAAACATTTAACGTCGTATTTATCAAAAATTGGATTACACGTCTTAGACAACTTAACTTAAATCTTAACTGTATATTTTCATAATTTCCATATTATCAAGCTGTAGTTAAATTATTGATACAATGGATACCATTTTATAATAAGTAAAGTAAAGTTAATATTTTAGCATCAAAATAATTATAATAAAATTAATTTTCTTAAACTTTTAATCAAACGAATAAATTTATTTTTAATAATAATTTAATGGTAAATTATGCATTTAGAATCGAATTATACTTTATTTTCATTTCAACGATAAAAAGATATGTAGCTAGTCAAAATTTTAGAACATGTTTTTTAAATTTCTCTCAAATTATAATTGAATGCCAAAATACGTATTCGTATATCTCACCCCACTCGTGAAGCGATACAAATGAGAAAATTAATTGCGATAAAAGTGAACTATTTTGAAGTCAAATGCACGTTTGTACTATATGCAGAATAAGAATAACATTTTAAAGTTTTCAAACATTCATATGCGAAAATAAAGAGTTATTTGTATTAAGTTAAAATATCATATAGCAGATGCTAATGAATGAATGTCATCCACAATAATATATTCAGATCAGATAATGATTATGTTATGAGACACGTTGATGCAAATGATGCCTCAAAATCGATATTAATATAGAATTACAATAATAATTTAATATTATACAATAATATTCTATTCGTAATTAGAATGCAGGTAAATGTAAATCACTTATCGCGACAATTAAAACCTTATGAAAGAAGTTTAATATTGTTCTGAATTGGTAACATCGCAATAATATTGTTACAAATTATTGAACATATTTCCGGTTATTATAATTTAGCTAACAGATAGTTACCCATAATACATTAAAAATGTAAATGCAATGTAACAATAATTAACTATGTAGCTTATTTTTTAATTCCTGCCCTTTTAAACACAAATGTACGGAATTGAGCAGATTAAAGAATTTAATTTGTATTGCAGCTGAAAGTGTCAATATTTAATTTCATTAACTCCTTAGAGTTACTCAGAAAAGTAAACTTTAGTATTCTCAAGGTACTGGCACGATTTCACCGACGTTATTATGACGAATAACAGCGTCACGAGAACACGAGTTATTAAACTTCGTGGAGCAAAGACGGATATCCTCCCCAGTTTCCATATGCGTAGTTTAAAAATAATATTGGCTGAGAAAAAATTCTCAGTAGAATCATTTTAACGTAAAGTGAATATACCTCGTCCTTTGGCAATTTACACGTAAATATACTTTTTCGTTCTAGCATATTGATTTATATATATATATATATATATATATACATATTTTCCATCTTCTTAAATTAGACCTATGTGCCTGACTTTGTTATAAAGTGTACAGAATGAATAATTACATACTGAATGAGACAATGTTTTACAAGCTGATTTGTATTATGCATATATTCCATTTGTTCCATATATCCATGAATATCCCATATTGAGGTATTTATAGACAGTGCAAATATTTTAGAAAAGAGCTTCGGTATATGAATTTTATTTCTTTAACGTAAGCTTGCAGCATATTTCGATTTTACTAGCTATTTTATTTCATACGAAGACAATATATTATATTTTGTAATTCTATGTTACATTATCTTGTTATTTTATAAAATATCGATTTTTTGTCTTACATAATTTTTTATACGAGTGCTTTACCAACGTATTAGGATAATTTAACTTTTACTTGACAAATAAAGATCGTACGTTGAATTATCTTTTCTTATCGTCTCTAAATAATATTTTCAAAAAATTAATATTCAATAGTACAAACTAATAATATGCAATGCAATTACGTTTGAATAAATTATATTTTCAACGCATTTTCTTTTACAGCCACTAGTGTTATTTAAATTAATTCAACAAAATAATATAAAAATCAGTAGCATTGTAATGAATAAAATTCTTTTTCTTTTGGTAAACACTAAATCAAATGTACAAAATAAGTGCTTCACATCTGAAATGTAAAAACCGTTAATTATCTTGCTAATTTAAAATTCTGCAATGATGATAATATTGTAAAAACAAAAGCAGTATTTAAGTTCACTTCTATTTTATTAATATTTAAGCCCATATATTTATTGATCAAGTTAACTCGTTTAACCTACTGATCTATCACTTCGAATTATTCAATCTAGAAGATCTGTGTATTTAGCTAATGCTTAAAAATCATTTTTATTCATTGAAATAATTATTCTTGAAGCAGAGTACATACTAAGTTTAACTATATATGCATTTTTTGCAACAAAATTATTGCTTTCAACGACGCAATGAAGAAGAAATGCACAATACACTCGTGTTTATGATAAGGGCTCATATCTATTGGTCGATTTATCAGTTCCTATATATTGTCATAGTAAAGAACTTTAACATGGGATGCAGGGGAAATAAATAGTCGGATTTGGTATTGGTGACCCGATGAGAAATTTTGATGTAGATTTGCAGTACGAAAACCTTAAAGCACAGAAGAGAAGGGAGTGTATTGTCGGGTATTTTCCCTAATTTTCCCGTGGAATTGAATCAATAACTCTC
>NW_011948419.1:5526246-5660248 GCF_000503995.2 Ceratosolen solmsi marchali | reverse complement strand
CCGAGGGGCTTACCCTTGTACCAAGCCTATAACATTGTTGGGCGCATAGAGGGTCGAGCGCCTGCGGTGTAAACCGTCGAATGATCTTAGCAAAAGTTCTTTGTCGTCACCCAATGCCAAATTAGTCCAGTTTTCCGAGCGCTCGCGAGCAACAATATACACATAAGCTCATATTTAATGTATTTTACTTTAATTGAATAGCGAAGTTACTCTAGCTAATCGGAAGAAACATACTTATTATTATCGCATGTTTGGCTTATGGCTTTCCAAAATATTCTTCGAGTCACAGTTATATTTCATAATTTGATATGCATATAGATATAATTAGACGAATACGCATCTTCGCAGAGTTGGAATAATTTGAAATTCAATATTTATGTAAATGCATTTCGTATTGAACTTACATTGCTACTATAGACGATAGATTCATCGTTTATTTTTCATTTATTCCATTCGACCCATTCTACGAATTATCGCGTTAGTTTTAATCAAGGTGAACATTTTTTTCTCTTTTACTTCGTAAATAGATTGTATTTATGTACACAAAAAACAGGTACAATTGAAAGGGAAACTTATAGGTTAGTTTACTGATTTATAACATTCGAATAAATTAATGTAGCAAATACTATTATATTTATCACTCGGGCATATTTTACCGAAATAAATATTTCATTTAATACGTTAAATAACTTGTCTTATACGAGTATTATAATCTATTATATTTTAAATTTTATAAGTTTAAAATTGAAATTTTGCTTTTTTTAGAATAATAATAATAATAACAACAACAACAACAACAATAATAATAATAATAATAATAATAATAACAACAACATAATAATATATATTTTTTACCTAATACGATGAAGATGCGAATAGGAAAACTACATTATTTTTCTATTAATTGTATTTATTGATATTTGCTATTAAAACATTTAAACGATTAATTCATAATTGCTTTTGTTAGTGTGTTATTGAATCGTTATCTCTACTGCTCGTAACGGATGGTGCAGTAAAAGTTAGAACAATATAGTTTTTTTGACATACTAGCGGCACTGTAATGTTTTCAAATACTATTCACTGTAATAATTGAATAAATTTTGGTTCTGATAGTAGTATGCGCATAAATGCATCTTATAAAATCTTTATTGAAATTCTTTGTGTAGCTAACTTTTGAATATTCTTCAAATTCTTGTAATAACTTTTGAATATTCTTCAAATAATAATTTCTAAGTATTAATTAAATAATCTTTAAAATACTAACCATAAATCAGTTTTTCGAATTAAATAAATACTATTATAATTTACGCTCAGTTATTTTTAAAGACTATTAATATTTTCAATAACTACTCAATAAGATAATGAAAATATTCATTATTCTTTAAAATAAATTAAAAGTATGACTGAATGATGTAGATGAAATGTGCACGCACCAGGGTGTATGAACAATATCAAGGGTAATACGGAAAGGGAAATAAACAAAGAGCGATATAGAAATAGAAAAGGAAAAAACACTATTGAAAATACGTCTGTTATTGTTCACAGTATGACCCTTTATGCTTCTCGATTTTCTCCGTAGTTCCAAAACTCGCAAGGGTAGCGCGCACTTATGACGAAGAGTCGAATGAACGGAAAAACTGTCGATCCGTCGGACGACGAGGGGGGTGCGGGTGGAAGGTGGAGAAGCGCATTAATGTGTTTCTAGGGTGGGAAGGACGCTCCTCGCCGAACAAAGCCCTCACCGACAAGAATGTGCTTCGACTCTACGAGTTTTATATATGTTATATAAGAACGTGTGCGACGTGCTTGTGTGAATCGTCGGGTAAATATGTATGTGGTGAAATAAGTGGACTTGATCTTGAAAAACGATGGCCTATGCCACTGAAAATCGTATAACTAGGATCTCACGCGACTGCTTAGTCGCTACTATGGGGAGCGTATTGCATTGTCAAAGCGAAGAAATAATGAAAATATTGAATGATTAGCATGCGGACACATAAATTAAGCTTTGCAATGAATTACAGAAATATTATGATAATTATACTAAACATATACATCCCTTACATTAAAAATAGGTGATATAAAGTTAGAAAATAAACAAAAATTGAAATTTCTATTAACCAAGTATTTTCTAAATGTAGTTAACTATTCATATAATTTTAATTTTACTTTTCAATTACTGCAGTTAAGTTAATACAGTTAGAGTATAATATGATTCTGTTTATATATTAATATATATATAGCTGTTTTCAATAACCTATAAATGTATTTCTTATATGAAATTTGTTAGATTAGTATAATATTAATAATTTTGTATTAGAATATAATTTTAAATGCAATTTACTTATTTGAAAATATTTAATTGTATATTTGTTGACCTTCATGTGGAAAAGATGTTTTAATTAAACTTAAGCTTTTAATAGAATGAAAGTTGATTTATTATTTCTTCGTGTAATGGTGTTTTATTACATTTCTTAAAATAAAAAGAAATATGAAATTGTTTGACAATACTGTTTTATTTTTATTATTATTTTGTTACATTAAGTATTATTGTTTTATATAACTATTGTTTTAAGTTTATTGAGGAAAGAATGAAATAACGAAACTTTTATAAATAACGATTTAAAATAAAGATGAATTACAGTATTTTCGTACATGGATCAATCAATTTATGTTTTAAAATAATTTCGAATATTTAATTAATTTTCATTTATGATATTTATAATATATTATCTTATAGTTTATGTTATCTTAAAAACATCCAATGTTATCTTGGTGATAAAAAATATATGGAAATCAATAGTTAATTAACTTGTAAGATTTATCTTATTTACAATTTCAAATTCAAAATTAATTAATTAAAAAAATAAAGCGTTTAAAATATTTTTTGAGTTAAAATCTATACATCGACTAGTCATTAATATAAATTTTTTAAATTATTTTAAAATAAATGTTATTTTATTCGTAATATTTGCAATATTAACAAAAACATTATTATATTATAATATATTAAATAATATATGATGATTAGAAGACGTACTCTCGCTAAGTCTTTTAACCAAAATTTAAGAAAGGTATGGAATTATGTCGATTGCGTAAAAAATATTTGAATAATGAAAATTCATTGAGACCAAGTTTAGATGGTTTCCGATTCCAAATTCTTCTGGCATAATACGTACATCATGAAATAATTCTAGTTTACGTGGAAAATCTAGCCTCGTTAATGAAGTCGCTAATTCCAAGTTTAATTCTCATTAAGTGTTCCTAAAACTGAAATTGATCGGGAGGTTTACAGGTGCGAACGACGTTTACAGAATTTCTGGTGCAATCGTTAATTACGCTCGATTAAATGAGTTCGTAGGGCGATCGTAAACAAAGCTGAATCGACAAAAAATGCTAGGACACGTGAGCTACGATAACGATTATCGTTCAGAAAAGGGATGGGGCTTCTGCGCCGTTGCATTGTTGTGATGCTGAATCAGCGTTGCGATGATTAGAGTGAGATGGAGAGGAACATCATGAGAACCAGATGTGTCTACGTCCATGATAGCATTGTATATCTGAGATAGGCGTACGCGCGTCCTTAGCAAGTACTCTCAAGGATCGAACCTTTGAGAGGGGATGGCTTTCTGGTAGAAGGGACCATGGAATGTTAAATGACGCTTCATTTCTTAGTCTGTTATTAAGTTCGGGTTAACGGTGTTGCTTTACATACTTGTCGATTCATTCATTAGTTATTAATAAAAATTTGGATGAAAAATTAATTTGGATAGAAAAGAGATTCGTGTATTATTTTTGTCCTATATTTTATACTTTTCATTTAAATGGATTAGAAATTAAGTGAAACTCATTGGATGCATGACATTTAAAAAAATTCTCGTACATGCAAGTAATTAGGTATACAATGTTTATTACATTTTTCATTTTGTAATAGGTTTCTGAACTATTTATGCTAATAAGATTTTTATTTATTATATTACGTTAGTAATATCAAAATTTTGTATCAATGAACCAATAATCAATCCTTTTCAATAAATTTTCATAACAATTCATTAATTCTGATTCATATAAATTTTTGGATGATAAAAATCTATAAAAATAATAATAATAATATAAAAATTTCCTTATTGTTTTGTACATCCATAAAATTATATCCATTGAGTAAATACTATATTAAAGTTTTATTTGCTAATTATAATTATGAAGTAAAAAGTAAAAGACTTAATTAGAGTTAAAAATAAATGTCAATGTCTCAAACTAAATGTTTTTAGAAATTAGAAAAGTTGTTGATGAGAAAATAGTGGGATATTGATTTAATTTAAATGTATTAATCCAAACTTTCAGTTTTTTATTTTTTAAATAGATATTGTTGGCTGTAATTTAATAGTACCTCAGTAGAATATACGCATAAATATTAACGGAGAAAATCACTTGTAAATATTGATTAAAACGCCAACCAACCAATTATCGATGATTTCAGTAACTTTATAATTGTAGAAATGCATCTATAGAAGTGTAACAACTAACTGTCTATACGTAAGTGGCTATGGAGGTCAAACGCAGTTGACTAATCCGGTCACTTGTTCGTTTTTGCCATAAAACGATATAAAAGGAAAAGTTCTTGACTATTGGATCCTTACCAGAAACTAAAACACGCCTAGGATTAGTATCATATACTACTAAAATACATTTCATTAATATATAAAATAGATCGTATACAGTAGATTGCCACACCTTAAAGTATTCATTTCATGAAATAATTAAAAGGATAATTATTTGAATTGTATACTTCTACTTATAAATTTAATTTTAAAATAACATTTTCATAAAAGTTAACCTGATTATTTTGACATAATTATGTTATTTAAAATAATAACCACATATTTTTATTATCTCGTATCTCATAATTGAGGATACAATGTAATTAAAAGCCTCAGTTTTGGCAACATGTAATAGGGAATCATATTAAGATCGATTAAAATACGATTAAATACGTCCATTGGTAGGACATGTGCAAACATTATAGCGGCTGTGAAAAGGTTAAATTTTATAATATGCATTTGTTAGATACTGACAATTAATTTTCAATAAGCTTTACTCTATAATAACATTGATAAATTGTTTTTCATTACAAATATTCAATTAATTTGAAATAACTACTCAGATGTAACGAGGTGGCTGGTATCATACCGTAACTAAAATCAGGATGTGCAACATTAACTATTCGAGTTCTTATCTAAATGAATATTGACTACTAAATCTAGTCGTATTGTAATCAATTATTGATACGAAAAGTTGCAACAATTTAGTGACTTTTTTTTATGAAAAATAGTTCTTAGAACAACTTCAATTTTGATTTTTTTAAGTCTTTTGAAACTCACTAAGATATTTTTTCTGTATAATTGAATTTTGCCAGATATTTTCAAGGATTATAAATTTAAAATATTTGATCGTTTTAATTATTACAGATTTTTTGTTGATCGTATTACAATAAAATTATTAGTCTGCAAATTTCAATGAATTTACTTTAGGAATATATTAATTATAGCCTTTTTAGTTAAATGTGGTATATTAAACAAGAATGATATAATTGTTTATGACTGTTTTACAGGAAATAGAAAACATTAATAATAATTCCCTTAAAAAAAAATTGTAGTAAGAAATTTTTTATTCAATATTTATATATTTTGAATTTATCATAAACAATAATTCAAATTTCTTGTAAATATAAGCAATTTTAAAAATTGTGTATGCGTTAATATGAGTTTTCATATCAAATTTATTATATAAAAAAAATAAATACAGCGTTAAGACTTAATAAAAAATTATTTATATTACTGTTATAATCATTAAAATGCTTAAAGAATGGAAAATAAAACATTTATTTTCAGTTTTAATACGTAATTTAATATTTAACAAAATAATTTTGTTCTTGTTTTTAGCAAATTTATCCCGAATATATTAAATAGAAAATATCTTATTTTTCATGTAAGCACGATTTTTAATGCATTTAAATAATTAAAATGTACATATATTCAAAATATTAACTAAAATACTCAAATAAAAATGTTACATCTATGGTACTTTTGCAAAATTATAATCTTCTATGTCAAAACTAGACTACGAATTTTATTTTCCTATTGCTATTAGGCACTATTTTAAAAATGAATGTACAATTTAATGTCTATACATTTTCAAATTGTGATATTACATCTCATTCTAATTGCCTCTATCTCATTCACTCTTTTTCCTTTGTATGATAACATACTGAAGAATTTTTTCATTGTAGCTGTAAACAATTATAGATAGCATCAATCACGCGCCCTCTGGTGATTTTTTGTTTAATCATTTGAGAACAGCGACAAGTGTACATATACCATCTTTAGGCTATTTACAGTTCATTTATTTATTTCCACATCTCCTACATCTCCACATCAAAAATTAAACATGTTGTTCCGATTAAAAAGATTATTCACATAAATTTATTTATTGTTTTTGTTTATTCAACGAGCTAATTATCTGTAATATGGTAGCTTGACAAAGTTGTAAACAATTTAATAAGTAAAATCTTTAAAATTTTAAAGTTGAAAAGTTTTCTCTAATAGATCAAGATACGTTCAAATTTTCATGGTATATGGAACATTGTTACTTTGTATAAATCAAAATATTTCTTATTAATTGAAATTATTTATTAATCTATGGTCTTTATGGCTGGTGAAGTATATAATACCATCAATAATACACTGTTTTATATGGGAATAAAGGTACTCTTATTTTCTTTTTATTACTATATTTAAAATGAATATTTAAACTATAATTTGAAATACTTGCAATTTTCATTCTCTAATATTCGTATATTTAGCATATTAATATTATTTGATGGTGCGCGAATTTTTAAAAATATTTGTAATAAATATTTAAATCGATAAATTTTTAGCTATCGATAAAATAACTTTAAAATATTTTTACATTGCGGAGAAGAGAAACAGTTCAAGGCATTATTTCATTGAAAATAAAGTTAATGAAAGCTTCAGCGAGATTGTATAGAATCGTCCTATAATCATGCCTTATCCCTTGATTTTTCATCGTTTAAAGCGATCGTCATGTGGAGGATAAACCGACCTCGACGTTCAAAATCTATTGCTGCATGACAAAAAGTTAATATTTGCGAAGAAAAATTTTCGACAAATGACCATAAGTGCATTAATGATACATCTCGAATTAGAGTCGACAGCATATGCATGGAAATTCAATCTATGCTTATTATATATTTACCATATACCATATTCGAGGCAAAATATGAATAATTTCCAACGTTTAAAAAATACATTTGAATATTATAATAGTGCATAATAAATCACAAAACAATATATTTCATTGAATTCCATTCATTTTCAGTTTTAGATGTTTAATATTTACTTATATTATAGGTAAAGTAGAGTGCATCTCGACTCGGCTGACCATATCGGTATGGCGTTTTTTCTTTCTTACTCCGTTATTTACTGTTTAAAACAAAATTTGCAGTTATCTGCCCTAGAGTTTAATAAATGATTTTTCATTAGCTACATAAGTGCATTAGTACAGTTCTATCTTTTTAAAAATAAATATTTTTTTCTAAATACTAAACTCGTATTTTAATACGAGAAAAAAAAAGTAAATATATTTATTATAATAATCATTACTAAAAGACGCTTGGGCTAATAATCTAATCATACATAAAATGCAAAAAAAAGTAAAATACGTAAAATAGATATTATTTAATATTTTTGATAATAAATTTAGTAGCTATTTTCAACTATTTTATTTATAATATTCACATTGCCTTATCAGCTAATTTTAGATTTAGATATAGAATATTTAACTATCGTTTCTAAACATGAATATTTTTTGAAGTAACAGAAAACTGTACCGAAATTTACAGCTACGATTATAATAATGGTATGCATTACATAGATTTAGATCTCATTTATTAAAAATTTTTCTTTTAAATAAAATTTAAATAAAATAATAGTATTTTTTAAAGGTTTTTCTTGTAAACTATATATTTCTTAAATCTTATACGATTTCAAAATTATTATAAATGAAATAATAAATCATTAGCTGAAATAATCAACTCATTTCTTTACATATTCATGTAACTATTACTACTTGAATTTCATATATTCAAACGAAATGCATTCAACCGTTTTAATCAAAATTTAAGCAGTTAAATTGTAATATTTAAACTTCTTTGTACCAAACTCCTTAGATTAAACTAATAAGTTGATTAGATAATTGTCGTTTTTAAACTTTGATAATATTATAAAGATTCATATCAAATATCATATTTTTTCAAACTAATAAAACTCATAATTATATCATCATTGTTATCAATACATTTGATTATGTTTTGTGATTCATTATTTCAAAGGAATTATGATTTATAGATAAAATATTTTATTCTGTCTAAAATAAAATAACACTTTAGTGTATATAAATATTTATTTACACACATACGCGCGCGCGCGCGCGCGCACACACACACACACACACACACACACACACGTATATATATGTTACAATTGAAAAACCGTTCTTAATTATCTAAAGGTATTATGTACAAAATTTGTTTACTTCTCGTTGATGGATGCATTTTAAAAATATTTAAATACGATCGTATATTACAAAAAAATTAAAATATACATAGCAGAATTTTGTATATTACCCTCAAATAATTAGGAATCATAATATAGTAAAAATTTTATTTTAACTGTATTTTTTATATAATAATTTATTTAATCTTGTTTAATGAATATTATTTATGAGATGTAAACAAATTTTGTAGATAAACTATCATCAGGTAAAAATCAATCGATTTTCAATAGTGTTTTCTAAAAGTTACTTACTATAATTACTTTCTTATTCTTCTTTGTATTCAATAATTATAGTAAAAATTAAATACCATTTTTTGATCTTCATGAAAAAGTCTGATCGTCATGAAATTAAATAAAAGTTCTAATATACTTTAAAACGTTATATATTATTAATATATATCTGTAAATATTTAAATAATTTATGCGTAATTTTATATTGAGAGTAAGTTTAAATATAATTATTATAATTTAGATTAACCAAATTAATATTAAGGGATAATAAAAATTGTGCTTACTGTTCAGAGATGCATGAAACTTTAATTACAAATATTTTTTACATAATATCTTATATTATACGATAACATATCATATAATATTTCTTCTGCTCTTAATTATTAGTACCTTATAAAAGTATTAACTTTTGAGATTATATATTGCATTTTAGTTTTACTATTTTGAATAATATAATGCTTAATTATCATAATTTAGTCTCAAATTATGAAATAAAATAAAAAATTTTAAATGTGTACTTGTCTTATATATAAAAAATTATTAATGACTATCTAAATAATAAGAAATAATTTCAACATTTTATGAATTCAATAATAATCTTAAGATGTGAACTATATATTTTTTATAATTTTATTATTGGTTTATATTCGTTGACATTTTATTGATAAATTTTTTTTTAAAACCATTGCTAAATATGATTACTTTTTTTTCAATTGATCTTAAAATATTTTCATTACGAATTTCAATTTTCTTTATTTAAGCGCAACTTGTATTGGGAACTGCGGTTACATCGAGTAGTTGGAAAATAGCCAATCGACCTAATGGCCTTCTTTGCGAAAAGGAAACAAGAGTCTCAGCGCGAAAGTCTCTTGCAGCTCGATGAAATGTTATCTTGATATGTGATTTTGTTTTATTTGAGTACAATGTAACTCCTTGGTTTAAACTTTACATAGTCTTTAACGGTATTAATCTTTCTTAATGCACCCTTAAATTTTGTTTTTCAATACCTTACAATAAATATTTCCAATTCCTTGAAAGATTAAATTATTTGATTCCTTAATTAAATAATTAATTATATTTATTAATTTTATATTAGTATAGAATAAAGTAAATATTGAAAAAAGCATGATCTTAATAGAAAATACAATTTTAGATCAATGATTGCATGATGAATTTGAACAAGAATGAGAATTAAAGAGAATGTGGTTAATATTTTCTACTCGAATTACAATAAAACATTATAATATATTTGCTATAAAATAATGTAAAAGTTATACAAGTATTTTACATCTAATGTATAATTATCAAAAATTATTAATTTGTGTTTAATTATTCTGTGAAAACAATGTTTACGACTCCACATAAACCTTTATCAAGAAATAAAATGTGTAATGAGAAAACTACTCCATTAAACAATTAATAATTCATTTTTTAATTAAAGTAATATTCTTTCTGTGTAATAAATTTCCTTTAATTAATTATTTTCAAATAATTAACTATTCTAGCCTTCTTTTAAAATTTTAATGATTAACTTGTAATTATAAATTTAAATAAATTCATTGAATTTAGATACATTAAGAAAAAACGCTTAAATAGCGTGTAATTTTAAACTATTCAATTTTAAATACATACATGAAAGTATTACTGTCAGTTTTATATAATATAAAATTGATTAACTGCGAGAAACACTTAATTAACAAATTGAGATTAAAATTGAATAATAACATAATAGTGCAACGTAGTTTTTAATCAATAGTCATGTAATAATAAGCTGCCGACGACAGTAAAATGCTTATCACACAATGGAAAGTGATTTTCATTGTGATAAACATGAATACCTCTATCAATAGCTACAGAAATTGTCTCTAAAATTATTTGTATTCAGGTTAAGTTTAAATCCTGTTGACGTGTGGGTCAACGAATAAATCATAAATGAATATCTTTTACTGGTCATTTTAAAAGTAAATAATTGCCTACTTATAATACATAACATCCCAATATTTTTCATTCATTATATTATAAGTAAAAAGGAAATCCTACCAGGCGATGAAAACATTTCATAAAATAAAATAGTAAGATTTGACGTAGTGCATTCCAAAATTTATAAAAGAACTCGACAAATCGGAAAAAATTGACGTTTCTTGTCGACAACAGCTATTAATGGTCATAAACAATCAATGGCTTTTGTAAAAGGATCTTGAGTGTGGGAATCAAAAACAAGTCATACGAACTATTCCGTTGTTTTCATAAGTAATCTAGATATTCATTCTCAACTGATATCTCATCTCTTCCGTGGGAATGCGAGCCTCTTTGTGATAAGCGCACATGTAGTACTCGCCAAAATAGATTACAATCAGAGCGAAAGGAAAATATTGACTTGCGCGTCTTTCACGATTACCCGCACCCTCACACGTGTTTTTAGAATACTTACGAGACAGGATACGATGTTCCGGAAGAGTTCGCAGATTCCTGCGCATTCGCATGCGTCGCATCATCTCGACCCATTGGGATGCGTGTCGCGCAACGACCGGAAGCTCATATCATATGCGCATTGTGGCGCGTTTCCGCTCTCTCTCTCTCTCTCTCTCTCTCTCTCTCTCTCGCTCTCGATCACTGTATGGAGATTTCTTCTTTGTCGTCAGAACTGATGCTTTTACCCCCACCGACTTCTTCCGATGAAGAATATTTTAGGCACTTTTTAAGAGTACGATTGTACTGCTTTAAAAGTATAACTATATCTTATATTGATGAAAAATAAAAAAACATTATAGTATTCTCTTAAATTAAATTCCTACTTTTCATGCTTTATTTAAACAACATGATAATCAATGTAGCTAACAGATGAAAAAAGTTTAAAAAACAAAATGAAAACGTTTTAAGAATATTTTTAATAATAATGCCTTGTCTCAAACTTTCCTTTCACGTTGTCTTATTAACGTTCAATAGCAATAAAAATTAAATAATTATTGCTGAAGAGTAAGAGTAATTTTAATTAAATGCACATATCATTTTTATTTACAAAAGTTTTACATATTATGAAAAATTATATACGAGGTAAATAGATAAAATTTGAATATATTTTTTAAGCAGTAACATCAATTATAAAAGTATTGATTTTTATTGTTGAGATGGTCATTCTGTATATTTTAATAAAAAGTCAAAAGATAAATTCGGAACTTTGATTTTTTTGTGAATTGAAGAGTTTTATTTCCATTCCGAGAAACGATGTAAGAAAAACAAAAAAATAGAATAGCTTTTAAATATTAAATTAACAATACATCGGTTTACTATTATTTCATTTTGAGTGCAAAATTAAAAAGAACTTAACTGGAAAGAAGAAAATTAGTATCTGAAATTTGAATGTTTGTATCGAGTTTATAATTTCTGAAAATTTCTTTTATGCATAAGAATTTATTATTTAAATATAATAATAAATAATAAAAACATCTCATTTAATAATATAAAACAAGATTTAACACAGGAATATATAGAAAAAATAGTATGTAATACCAACTTGGAAATATTATGTTACCAATATTAAGTGTAACTGAAAAGGTTCGAATTCATTGATACCACACATATGAAACAAAAAAAAAAAACCTGTTTTTTATTTCTGAAAAAAAAAATTAATATTCGTTTTATTAGCTTCAAATTAATGCACTTTCGATACAATAGAATAATGCATGATAATGATATAACTAATCATTAATAATTAATTTATCTAATTTTAATAATGCAGACGCGATTGTCAATTATTGTTAATATCTTTTATATTTCAAGTGTTGATGGTTTTTTTTTCAACCAACCATTATCCATGTTCGAAATGATTTAAATGGTTTAAAAAATATCACTTCAGTTAAAAACAATTATCGTTTTCAATTCATAGATTCAAGTACAATTACGAATGGAATTGCACAGTAATTATAATTTAATGTTATTTCTATCTAAATATTTTAAATTTACAATAATTAATATAATATCTAAAATCTTTACATTAATTGTTAAACGCAGACACTATTTATCATGATTTCATATTATTTTATATCGTTAAGATACAACATTCTGAAAACAAAGAGGACAAAATATTAAAAGTTGAGCGCACTTAAAGAGGTAAGCAACACTGCCGCCAAGACCTAAAAGGGACGCTACGTCGTTTTTATGTTGCGCATGCATTAAGCATGAACACATGTGGAAACAGGATTATTTCCTTTCTACATACAAAATTGGTATTAATTGTTGCCTCAATCGACCGAGGCAACAAAGCTTTTGGCCGTTGGCTCATCTCATTTTCCAATTGCGTTATCTAATTCCTACAATTTCGTCTACCGCTCAAGCGACGACGACTGCAATTATTGCCGAGGACCATCGGGAGTGCAGATTTTTTCGTGATTATTCGTCCCCTTCGTCGAAAGCCCAGTTCACTTTACTTTAACGAATTAGGCATCCGATTAAAAATTATTTGGATACCGAGAACAGACGACGGGCGGCCCCTCACTAAACGGCGTCTAGCACGTACCGGGCCTCCTATGCATACAAATTTAGTTTCAAGGTAATTGTTGCTCTTGCTTTTTTAATGGTTTCCCTTTGCTCTTTCTGTTGCAGCCATTTACAACTGGCGAGGCGACACGCGCTACGGCCTGCCCCTTGAAATCGGCGAAACCCTGCAGATCCTGGAAGAGTGCTCAGGTATTGTATGTTTATCCTCAACTGCCTGATCATGTCTCATCTGCGGAGCGAAAGCTTTTCGCTGGAACTGTGTAATGCCTTGTTGAAGAATTTTTCCATGATGTAATTTACAATCTTAATGGCATAAAAAGAAATTTAAAAAATTTTACTTCCATGAACTCATACATTAAAAGATATGTATTCCAATAAAAGAGGAAAAGCTGGGAGTTGAGCGTACATACCATAGCTATACTTCTTCAACTTTGAAATAACTAATATAATAACTAATAATATATATTATATATATTTAATATATTTAATACAATTTTATATATAATCGATATATTTATTATATATCAATAACTGACTTAATGACATTTTTCCAACTTGGCGGTTAATAATTTATGAATTGTAAAATAGTGGAATATTGGAAATGTAATTTTTTTATTACCAGACAAATAAAACGTCTGTATAATAAAAATTAGCAGAAAAAAAGAAATATAATTTTCAAATTTTTCTGAAATTGCAGTGTTTTTTTTTTAAATTTGTAATTCTTAGTTCATATTTATACAATTCAATAATACGCGTGTAGTTAAGTTAATTAGTGTAAACGTTAGCTTAATTAAATATAATTCAATACGAAACTTTAAGAACACTCAAATATTTAATATAGTCCTTAAGTATATATGTATATATATATATATAAACATAAGTAATACATATATACTTAAGGACTATATTAAATATTTGAGTGTTCTTAAAGTTTCGTATTGAATTAAATATATATTGATTAATACGATTATTTTTTGTTTGTGAGTGAAATCTTTAAATCTAGTATTTCATAATTAAATCCTTATCGAGCCAAAATATTTGTATCTTATTTATAATTTAGATGATATTTTGATATATAACAATTTGATATATAAATAGACTTCAATTTGTTCAAGACTCATGGATAAATACAATTTTATAAAGAAATTGATTATTATCGGCTTTTAAAAATAAATTTTGTAAATAATATACATTAGGTTTACACATTAGATGTAACAATTTTACAAAAATTTCAAACACATGTTAATATAGAGTGAGGTAACGTTTATTGACAAGTAAAATAAATATTTTAAATGACGAAGAATTATTTTTGTTGCAGGATGGTACAGAGGTTTCTCTATAAAAAATCGGGCTGTAAAGGGGATATTCCCAAGTTCTTACGTGCATTTAAAATCATGCAAAATCGAAAACGAAGGATTATTCGAATCAGTCATTCCTTTGGAGGATCCTGTTGTCCGAGAAGTAACACTAGTGTTGCGAGAATGGGGCGGAATTTGGAAAAGGCTATTCGTGGTTTGTATATTATGCCATTCTTTATAATAATAATCACATAATCAGAATTTGTGTTGCAAAGCATATCGCGTCAAATTATTGAGATGGCAAAGAATATTTATTAGGAATGCGATATGTTTTTGAGTTTTAATTATGAAATTGTCGGGAATGTGAATTATCCAAGTTAAGTATTATCTTTTCTTTGAATAAGTTTAGTGAACTAATGGATGAAAGCAAACACTAGTCACTTTAATACAAGTATATCATGGACCAATAGATCGAAGAAGAGTTTATTTTTAAAAATAATAATGACGCAAATATAATTTCGTTCTACCGTATACATTTTTTCCTACATCATGTATTCTATTCTACATATACTATTAAAATGTGTCTTATAAAATGCGATTATAATTATTATCAAAAGACATTTATTTTTTGTTCACTTAGCTTAACAATGAATAAACATTCAATAAAATTCAGTTATTCCTAGACACTATTTTAAATGCGATAATTAATTTCGAGGTAAAATCCAGGAGTACCAACGAAGCCATATGTCGAAAGTGAGTTTCTGCCATAAATGCTATAAAAGTATCAAAAAGTATCTAAACAATTTTCTAAAATCATGAGACAGAATCTGTTGCTGAACAAAAAGCTCGCGCGACAGAATCGGCACTTGGACTCGTATAATTCAGCATTGACGAGTTGAATGTAAGTTGAATGGGCTCTGTTCCACAGGATCGGGAGACCTACAAGTTCAATACCCTTCGGAAAGTGATGTGCGAGCTGCTGGAGTGGAGGCGCCAGTTACTAGCCGGCACCCTCACTACCGATCAAACTCGCGAGCTCAAGTTGCAGATAATCAACAAGGTCGACTGGGGAAACCGGTGAGTAATGGCAAGGCTACTGTCGATAATGAATTTGCTTTAACGTAGTTATATACACATTGGGAATGACGCCGGCTTATTCGGTACAATGAACTCAACCCTTCCACAGTATGATAAAATTAATTTCTACTTACTTTCACTACGTATACGATTCGAGCTTTAGCATCGTATCTACACTTAGCTTTGATTTTACAAATCAATATTTAATAATCTATTATTTATGAAAGAGATTTGAATTGAAGTTTTTAGAATTATTAGTTATTTTTATTCGATTATAACGAAGACCGTTGGAATAAATATTTGAAGTAGATTTAAAAAAATATTGTTTCTCATAATTGGAGGTTCGTAATATAATAATGAGTATCAAATGAAATTATTCGTTGTTTAATAATTTCCCTATTTCTAATTTACAAATTATCAGCTGTAGATTTTATAAACTATATATTATTACGTAGTTAATAGAATTTATAACTGTGCATATACATTTGAAGGTGTAACGTGACTATGGTATTTGTTTTTTATATATTTTTAAATATAATTTTATGTTTCCAAATATTTCACTAATATGAAATATCGCAGGTAAGTATTTAATTTGTAAATAGTACGATGAAATTAATAACAAAAAATAAATATATTTTTGGAGAAATAGCTTTATTTACTACTTTATAAATTCACAATTGCTTTTTTCAATTAACGGCTTTGCACAAGTTGGCAGTCTTCCTCTCACTTTGCATAGCGGCGTAAATTATATATAATAACGAATGAGAATACAACTTTCTATTATTCATAAAGTCTCTTAATGTCTAAGTGTTTTTATAATTCTACAAGAGGCACATAGTAAAAATTACAAATAACTACATTTTAGTCAATCTTTCAACTTATCAATTCTTACAATCATTACTTCTCTATTTCATTATTCTAATTCTCCATCTTCTCGCAAAGTTTGATGAACTTATGAACATGTCATTCAAAGAACAGGTCTATATAATATATGCATAAACTATATATACGTACACACATATATATATATATATATATATATATATATATCTACATATATTCGAGCTCTATGATCTATATAAGTAACGAATTATTTTTCTCTTATTAATTGCTAGTTTGAAAAGATACACAAAATTTATTATTTTTCATTATTTTTCTTATATTTTTTATCTAAATCCAGCGCAATACAGCAGATAATAATTCAGTTTTAATATGGGATTTTTTATACAATTTTCAAGCATTTACAAAATTTTGAAGCTTTTACTAATTCCTTTCTCCTACTTACTGCTACAGCATTATGTAATTTATTAAAAAGAAATACTTTTGATTTAAAATGCATAAGTGCACAGCAATAATCCTAATAAAAAGAGAAAAAGAATGATGGGGGACATTTATTCCCTAATAAAGCATACAATGAAACGAAATATGTATTTTATGTATGGAAAGTTTCTTGGACGGAGATGCACTCTCTTACGTTCGGAAAATAAAAAAAAAATATACTGCCACTGGCTCATTTTTCATTCCGTGTGAATCGCGAAAATTATTCAGAAAGTCTAATATAAAGAACAGGGCGGCGCTGAGCACAATGGCAATAACACGCACAAAAATTATGCGAAAAATCTATATTTCGTTATATTAGTATTATAAAAAAGTTTACATGAATTAAAATTTCAATCGTATTGTAAAGGAGTTTAATTGTTTTTTTTTTTTTGTAGAAGCTTTCTCGTATTACTTATTACAAGTGTTATTCAAAGCTATTAATACAACGAATAATTAATTACGTACAAATGCTTTGTTTTTATAATGCATTCATTGTAATGAATTTATTCTAAATGCCAAATTTTATAAAAGCCAAGATGAATCAAGTTATTTTATGTCTATTATTTTTGTCATTATATATATTAAAAAAGTATAAATGATAATTACTTCTTATTTTATCGTATTTATTATTTATTTATGTATATGATATTAAAATAGTGAATTATATTTTCATAATTACATTTTTTTTTTTAAGTTGTAACTTTAATCTTAAACTTATTATTTTGATTCTCTCATTATTATCAACGTTTGATTCAACTGCAGAAACGATAAAAATAATATTTTAAAAGTTCTTGTTTTCAAATGCACATTAAATGAAATATTTTAACTTTGACGAATAAATAATAGAATGAGAGAAAAAGGATACATGTATGTTATTTTAAGGGAGAGGGAGGAGAAAGAAAGTAATATTGAAAAATTAAATTGACTAACACAGTAATTTTAGCTATTAGAAAATTTATGTTTCGCGCAGCTAATTTGCCAAATTTGATGCCGATAACAAACTGAATCAGGCAGTATGTCAATTAAACATTAAAAAAAAGTGCAGTATATAATAATGTTTGACAATCATATATGTTAGAAACCAACTTATTCGCAATTATAAATTATAGTATAGTATTTTTTATAATTAGCTTTATAATTTTTGAAAAATATTTATGAAATTAATTTATAATTTGTGTTTACAAGTAAATTGTTTTGCGGAATAACATAATATATTAATATCGCAACTAAATAATTACATAATTCATAAATGGCGTGAGTCCAAAATTGTAAAATAAATTAATTAATTGTCGATTTCTCCAATACTTTTACTACACAAAATTCAAGAAAACATTCTGGGCTTAAAAAGCTTAAGGAAAATAAAATTAAACATAACATTACTTTATGCCTACAATAATTAAATATTTGTATGGCCGAATGGAATTTTTTTACACTTTTCTTCCATTAATATAATATCGATAAGATTATCGACTGGCCCTATATAGCATTTTCGTAGGCTCAATTGACGTACTGCCTAACGAAAAAACAAGGAAAAAAAATATAATAAAATACAATAATATAGTAATGTTATATTGTGCAAAAATCGTGCGCTACGGCAGCTCTATTATAACTTTAAAAAATTTTCGTCGTCATCGTCGTCGTCGTGGTCGTCTTTATTGTCATCATTGCAGAAATTTGGTCGTCTGGAGGGTCCAGGAAATTCATTGTAGTCCGTCTAATATCGGCGACAAAGCAGAGAACGCTTTTCCTAACACACACTCACAGCCCAACGCTTTGAAGCTCGTAAACGGTCTCCGCGGCTTCCTTATTTTCCTTTCGTTAATACATAGACTTTACACTGGTGCTTTTCTCATTCGTTTACGTCTTCATTCGGTCCTTTGCCAGTATAAACTCCATGCAATTGAAGTGGTCCTCCGCTCCGCGCAGTACGTCTCACCTTTCTTCCTCTTTAACTTTATACTCGGACGAAAGCTCCTTATTATATTGTTAATGTCAATAGCGGTATACATCGTTTTCAGTGATGGCAAGCGAACGTAAACTCTAATACGAAAGAGCGAGATACGTTTTGGTTCAAGGGAAAGTTCACCTCTTCTGTGCAGAAGAACATCAACGTCCTCAAAGCGAAATAGAGAAAGAGAGAGCTTTGTTTTGTTATATTATCCACCATGCCAGCGCTTTCCCTGTATCTCCTTATTCATTTTTGATGCGAGGGGGAAAACAATCCCCACAATTCATCATATATCACATATATTGTCGAAAGTGCTAGGTGAGGTGCCACCGCCTCTCTTAAATCTCCGTATCCTTAGAGAACTGCTCGATCTCCGGATAAATAGGCGACATCTCGAGGGTGCTGGGGGCCGAAGGTACCGAGACCGGTGAGGTTCCACTGCTAGAGCCCTCCGCGTGTATCAGACGGCAAAGCTCGTCGAGGACTTCATTGAATACCACCATGTTCATGTTTTGACCTAGTAGGTGTAGCAGCAGGAAGTCGCCGACCTTCAAAATCAAACACGTTGAGCATCAACATTTATATTTATCTTACAGTAATTTGTAATGTCGTTAAAAGTTTGGTACGCATATTCTGCAACAACGATTTTTCACTCTAAATAATTAATAAGTCTTAATTTAATAGCAAAACATTTATTCATGTTTTTTTTTATTATTAATTATTCTTTAAACTCAATAACAATTGTATCTGGGAAGAAGTGACGAAATATATACGTCTGATTCAATAATTAAATTAGTCGTTATCTAGCTATATCTTACGATAGATGCCGCTAAAATTTTGAATTTTACGAGCTTAATGAGTTTTTGCAATTAAATGTGAATGCATTTAATGTGACGCATTCAGACATTAAAGCTTCAAATGGACAAATGTATTGCAAACATCATGTGGCATATTAATCATTTATATTAAATATTTGGAGGTGTTCAACTTATTTGAAATAATCGTACTACGCTGCGCGACGCTTTCATGTAATTAATTACTTTTGATACCCAGCAACACGAAAAAATACAAACACGCATTAAAACCGACTTATTTAATAAAATATAATCCATACGTTTTATATTATTATGATTTTTATATATTCAATTTGGTTGGCAATAATGGTAATATGAGCTCTTACCTGAGTTTTTCTGATCAACGTGCTAACGCCTGCTGGGGTGCCGAATTTGAAGCGCTTCTTGAGGATGGTTTCGCGTGTGCTAGGCAATAACACGACAGCCATACTATATAGCAGCGCCAGTCCAGACATTACCGCCAATACGATGAACCAGAACCAGAGGAATATGTAGATCTTCTCGTTGAGGATATTGAGGGCTAACACGCAGAGGGCGTCGTGTTTCTGAATTGTCCCGGAGGCACCGAATTTATGAAACGTACACTTGGTGACGCGCGGGAAGACCTCGATCATCGGATCGGTACGCTGTTCCTGATTCATGTTACTGAACTTGACAACGTCCGAACCGTAAGTGAGGAAAGCGCCGCCAAGAAAAGTGTCGATGAAGAATATATTACCAACCTGAAAATATCACGCAGACGATTAAGGATCTAATTATCAATTTTAATATTATCTGGCGATCCTTTGATCTTTTGTATCTCAAATAGGTATGCCAATTTTTTTAAGCGTTCTAAAATTACGGAAACAAATTGGGTCTCAAGTCATTAATGTTTACGAAATAATTCGTCAATCATTTATTGGCATAATTAACTTTGGCCGATCCGCCAAATTCGAAACGACTCGACTACCAAATTTTTCATTAGCATATAACTTGAATCACGACATCGGCATTCTCGGGAAACATTCTTTCGAAAAAGGCGCCTTTAAAAGACCTGGGCAAGCGTTTAGCAAGTCTTGTACATGCACCACATTGTAACTTAGTATACAAGAGTAAATAACCGGTTGTTGCTCCTCGCAGCCCTATAATTACCAATATCCCATGAGCTGACAGGTGATTATAAGCACAACTTTTAGCTCCAAAATACAGTGGAAACCTCATTCTTTCGCCACTGGGCTATAGAGTTGTGGCTTTTGCTGTTACACTTTTGCCATATATTTAATATAATGTATGTCGTATTAGCTTATAACGGGCGGAAAATTGCAAAACACGTTTTCGCGAGTATGAGAAAGGAACTTGTAAGTGCCGCGGAGCGCAAGAGAACTTAATCGAGAACTTACGACGTTGAAAAAGTTGAGCGCCTCGCAAAAGAAGTAACCGGCTGCGTAGCTGTTGTGCAGGTGCATAGTGTCGAAAATGTACTGGACGAGTCGCTGCATGCGCGCGTGTCGTTCCCCCTTGGAGTCCATCGTTGCGCCCCGCATGCCTTCGGAGATGGTGCGGATCTTACCCTCTTCCCACTGTTTCCACATCCAGTGAGGTACGTAGAAGAGGACACCTTGGAAAAAGAGCATGAACGGTACCCACTGGTAGTACGAGTGGTACCTTTTTTCGCCGTAATCGCCACCGAGTCCGGGGTGCGCTACATGGGTCCCAATTTGCTTGACATTGTTCGCCGGCAGGGTAAACGTATAAGTGATCCAGCAGTACGTGTTTATCACGTGACCTGGTACCGCGCCATCCGAGATACAATTTATGGGATCGCCTGAAACACAGAAAATGCAAAGGCGACTCATTAGTCTCGAACCGCTACTTCCTATATTAATTGACTCGCTACTTTTTGGGACGCGAGCGTCTTTGTTTTAATGACGATCACTTTGTAAATCGGTGAATACTAACACTCACCTACTAATTTGCTACTAATCGCTACGCGCAAAGCAACGCGTATAATATATTGTACAATAAAATTCTACTTTGTATATTTATACTTTGTTTTATATTTCTTTTATTAGTTTTCTGTAGATAGGTAAAAGTGCTGACTGTAAATTGCAACATTTGATGATCGTGATAATGCTGGTCATTCGCTTCCAGGAAATACCAAGTAAGATTATGCAGTAATGCTCCTGAATATACGGGGGCAATATGTAGAGACGATGAAATTTTAGACAAGATTTAAGTGTGATTGTGGGCTCACGCGGACGTACCTCATTAATAATATAAGTGCATGGGTATGTGTACAATTTTATCTAGATAGCTCGTAAAAAACAATGAATTCTACTGATACACATGCGCACGTACGCACGCATTCACGCGCGCGCGCGCACACACACACACACAGAGAGAGAGAGGAATAGTATGAATGATTAGTTTGAATGAATTATGATGTAACACAGTAAAATCGAGTTGACAGAGAGATCTGATATTTCTGCATTAATGGCTTATATAAATATTTTTGCATTAATATACATTTTCATTGTATCGTACCGATAAGGGCATCATTTAAAATATTTGAACTGCTCAGAAACTACCAAGCGTATTATTTTCAATGAATAAAATTACTATATTATGATTTAATGCTAGTCAACTTTCTGACTTGTCAGACTCTATTACAATAACTGCGATAATCGACCGAACAATTTAACTTTATTATCAGTATTATAAAGTCATTAAAAATACTTTTAAAACATACAATACATCATAACAGAAAATGAGAACTGTTATATAAGATTATAAATCTTTTTATTGGTATTTTCATTAAAAAAAAAAGAAAAAGATTCTTTCTATTAAAGTATTCTACTTCGCAATATTATAAATCACATAATTTAATAATATGCTATTTCATTGTGTCTTGTATGCATATACGTTAAAGTGCATACCTTTAGTTTTAATTCCAATTGGTTACGATAAAAGTTCTATTACTACGTTGTACGAGTCAATAGTAGAAAAGTGCAAGAACTTATATTGATTACTAATTCAAACGATATTTGTCTGCAATTGAAGGATTATAAAATTATTAATGACATTTATTCGATATTCAAAAAATGCTCGATGCAACTTGAAAAAGGGCTAGAGCGGAATGAACGAATTTAGTCGTGAGTTGTTCCCTTCGCATATGGAGGAGACATCGACCCAGACTCGACAGACCGGCGACTGTTGCATGCACAGTCAATTCTGTTTCAAGGTGAAACTGACTGCCCCAGTCTGATTGCCTGCCAAGGCCATCGAATATTCGTTCAACCATGACATGAGCAAAAGACGTATAATGTCGAAGGCTATCCATTGGCCGACGATAATTCGTAATCTGTATTTGCATCCGTTTAGTCCGTTTTTTTTTCATAGAGCCCGACGCTTTAAGGCTCGTGGCTGAAATAAGGCAACTAATGATTCCGAGCCGATGGCGCTCCAATACTTACTTGAGCTCTTGAGAACCTTTGTTGCGAATATAAGAAGAGGCTTTTTTTAACCAAAGACTAAATTTTTGAAATTTATGTTATGAAGTTTGGAAGAAAATTTTTGAACATTGTCTTGTACACAGGCAAGTCTATATACCAAGTGTCATCGAGTCTACGTATAATTTTATCATAAATACAATTTATATGTGATTCGAAATCTCAGCTTGCAATGGTATTTACATAAATATATCAAGATTTTTGTCATTTACTAAAATATTTGCTGGTTACTTTAAAAAGCTACACAATTTTTTATAATAAACAATTATGATATGACAGAAAATATACTGTATTGTTAAAATTGAATTTTTATGTGATGTAATGTAATATGAAAAGCCAAAACAATTTAAAAATGACATTAATATTTAATCGGTAATTAATAATATTAAGCATGATTGATAAAATAATGTGTAATATCGATAAAACGTAATAACGGTATTAAGCATTTGAAGCAAATACACATATAAAACGAAGTATAACGATGTGAACGCAAAGAAGAGCGAAAAGAGAAAAAAAATGCCCCAGCGCTTACCTATTAGATTGTTTGCCGTGACTATGATACAACAAGCAAATAGAATAGCGGCGGTAATTCTATAATGCGCCCTGAAGACCATATTATCAATAATGGCCTTGTCAATTAAATACCGCACTTTCACAAAGCCGGCAACGGCGGAGACCAATCCAAATACCGCCATTTTTTACTGCTTTTTATTCTGAAACAAAAATGGCACATGGTATTTTTATATTTATTATTGTATTGTAATAAATTTATAATTTGTGACATTATAATACGATTATATATAAATTGAAATTATTTCAAATTGTGTCGTTGTGTGTAAGCTACAACACCTTGAATATCTAAAGTCATCTGCTTTTTCAATTTTTATTCTGATTCATTCACTCGGACAGACATTCGTAAAGATCAAATGATAGTGGATAAACGAGAAGAATGAGCAAATGCGCATTCCGCAATTCTTACATCAAATTAAGAAATCCACATTTATTAAACGCTCGACTGGTTTTGCCATTGCAAAGGCATTAAATCATCGAGTCAAGGATCAATTTACTATAATTTTAATATCGGTTTTTGCAATCTTTGTAAAATAATAGGATACATTCATGGATTGTCTTATCCTCCTAAAAGATCTTGTTCAATAACTATCAGCCAATCAAAGCTCGATATCTCTCTGCTAATAATTATCGATCACCGTTAATTGTCATATGCAGCTAACTATATATATGCCACTTGACCCTACTTCTACCGTTGCCTGTGAATGTGAATAGGCAAGATAAAATAAAAACTGAGAGGGGCGTCGGTATAACGACAACTCCACGTCCCTGAAAACCGCAGTCGTAAGAACACGTGTCCATGGACTGTTCATGTGAATTGTTGCGCATTCCTTAAAGAGTCGGGGCTAAATGGCCTCGTTGACGAAGCACCGAGAACAATTTTATAATGGGGACAGTATGGGTCCAGTGACTGACTTCCGGCGCGATCGCCGTTCCAGAGCTCCACTGCTCTCACGTTGAGGCCTTTTGTATCGTCGGAGTAGAAAATTCAAGCTACGAGTACATAGCGAGTAATTCAATACACAATTATTTGATCTGCGATTTTCAAGCGAGCATAATTTGAGTCACTTTATGCAAAGCGCGTTTGCTTGACTCTTCAGCGAATACTGTCACTCGCGGGCGGGGAGGGGGGAGGGGGGATAGCCGGCTGGCCGGCAATTAGTTCGTTGAACAGCAACGGTTTAATTTGACATATTCATAAAGTATGTTCTTTAGAGTTTACCTTATGAATGAAATTTTATCACTCTTGGAGTGATTCTATTTACAAAGCCTTTAATACCTGGCATTTTCGTTCCTTAGAGACAACATTGTGCTCCTTACACGGGATAAATTTTTTCACGCGTCATCATAATCATCATTTTTACACGAGATAGAGTCAAGTTTTCTCTCTACTCGGATGACCAAGTTACTTTTCATATTATCTGATGTATATCGTTTGTAATATAATGCTTGTTTTAAATATTGTGTTATAATTATCTACAATGAAGGATCATAAGATGTATTGATATTTCGAGTTAGTTTAACATTGCGGGCGACTCGCCGATTAACTCCAATAAGGACATTATTAATTAAATAAATATAATGAAAAATGATAATCGATTACATAATTTACGATAGTGAAAATTTCTTTCATAATTTTGTTGCTCATATAATTCGTTTAAAGTATTTGATATAACGCGATAAATTACGAAGGCTAATAAAACTTGATTGATACACGTGAAGGTTAATGTGTTTATTTATCTCCGTATAAAATTCTTCTTCATATTGAATTTCTAATAAATATTATAAAAATTCGTCAAAAAAAAGCCTTAACGAAAAATAAAATTTTGCCCATAACTTGAACATTTGTACTCTGCAAAAGTAGTTAAGTTTTACTAAGGATTTACCATTTACAATTTTTCATTATGCCAATTTTCAATAGAATAACTTTTTACTGTTATTTTAATCCTTTTTTTTACTCTTTATAATCGTAAATGTTGTGAAATATTTTCTAAACATGTCTTTTATAAAGAAACAAAGATTGCCTGTTACTAGAGAACAATGACTACCGATTGCAGACTTTATTCAACTCGTCTATTCGCTTCTGTTTTAACATTCGCAACATCCAGAAATGAAGATTTTACATGACAAAGTATTTGAAAGAAACCCTGTGAAAAGTGTAATAGTAGTAATAGGTGAGATATGACAAAAACGCTAAACCGTAGTTTAAACGAAAAACCCTGAAAATACATTTGGTGCCTCGTCTTGTAATTCCATGCGAGCTTCCATCAGCGTATCAAGTTGTAGATTGTTAGTAGTTTATTAACTAGCTAATTGAAAGCAGAGCGAGAGGGCACGCGTGTCTTCGCCTCATTTCTTGGGGTCAGTTGTAAAGTCGCGAGTCAACAGGCGTCATTGGTTACGTCTTCCTACTCCTTACTCGTGTTTCTTTATGTAGGCCTCCTTTCCCTTTAGTTATCCCCAAACTCTTATTAACGCTTGTACGTACTCGAATGTTCTTTTATAGTTCTGTCGCCGTGGTTTTTCCAAGCCGACATGGAATTCAACGCAACTTTACACAGCCATTTGCGGCTTTGGGCTCGTGAAAACGATCTTTTTCTGATATAACGTCTCAAAGCGAAACTTGTTGGAGGAAACAAGGAAATTCTAAAAGTAGTCACGATGTGCTTTTACAAGTAGTTTCGTTAAATATTTAGTACATTTTTATGTATTATAAGTTACATTCGATTATACGGTATACAATGATAATTACTAATGTTAAAAACCGCTTTAATACGCGACGAAACTTTAAATTTTAATCTCCTTGTTTGAGCTTTTTGTCAGACGAATATTACGTCATATACTCACTCCGTAAAACGGACTTCCTAAATATTTTCGTAAAATGCATATTGTACTGTAAGCACTAGTAATAACATAGTTATTGTATCATAATCGTTTTTTAAACATTACGAGTCAATGAATAGAATTTTTTATTATTCATAAGATAACTCAACATTAATTTCGCGCTACTTTACACAAAAATTAATAGTTTCTCGTTAGTTATCAAGCTCATTGTAAAAATGAACTGATTTTACGGGCTGAAAAAAATCGAATTTCATGACCTCAATTTTGATGTTGCTGAGATTGATGATTTGATGAATATTTGCGACCGTAAGCGTTTTTATGTTAATCAACCACCAATAAATGAACTGGTAGTTTTATCGAGAATAATCTAATTATATCTTATACATTTATCATTTATAAATTATAATTTATTGTTACTTGAAAATAAATTTTAATGCGCATCACATCTACGGAAATATTTGAATCCTAATAATATATACGATATATCACTATCGATCACATAAAAAATAATTTTTTTAAATCATCAATTATCATAATGAATACAATGATAAATGTGTAATAATACAGGATAATTTTTTACCATTTTTTAGTTAAAAACTTGAAAGTGTCCTACATACTAGAGGATAAAAAAAAATTGTAATCTCAAAAGCATTTGTTTGAAGTTTTAATAACTGCCTCCAAGCTGATAGAAAAAATTATTATCTGCATCGTTAAAAGTTCATGCGTCTTTTTTTATGAATATAGAACGTGCCCAAGCATACATAAATATTTAAATAACAATCTTCGAATTTTGCTAATGTTAAATTTGTTGTAAAAATAACATGATCATTATTTATTTTGTACATGTTTATATGCGCATATTATTTATTTTTTTAATACTTAGTAAAATCTATAAAGTAATCTATAATATAATAATACATACATATTTATATAAGCTGATATTAACAGCATTTCTAGTATATCGTTTTTAATTCGAAACTTAAATCTATTTGCTAAAGAAAAAATTTAGAGTGCAGATTCTTTCGTGACTGCTCAGAGAAAACAAAAGAACAAAATTAGTTGATGAAATGCAGTATTCCAACCCTAATTCGAAATTATTAAAATACCGTAGTCAATTTATTTCTTTAGCACTCGAATGAATCTTAAATATCATCTGTCCAGTATTTAAAAGTAGCTTATCAATAAATACGCAATTCACAGGAATATCTTCCGACTTTAAAATTCTAAAATCAATAATAAGGATTAGCAAATTTGATCGTCAAAAGCAGGTTACGCACAAAAACGCAAATAGTAGCCGAAAAAGTATTGGATTCGCTCAAGTAAACAATGTAACATCCGTGACGTTTCATGAATAATTCAAACTTCCTTTTATTTGCAATGTCTTTTGGAAAACAAGTGCCCATTTGCTCTGATTATACTACGACGATGAAAAGAACAAGGCGCGGATGCGATAAATTTTACAGTTATGGGACCACAACGAAGACTGAGAGCTTATGTCGGATTTGTTACTTTTAACGTCAATTGACCAATGCCAGAAACATTGCATTTTATTGAATACCCGGAAGAGTTATTTTAGTTGTATTTACAAGAATTATTTATGACATCGTAAAATCTTACTAGAGCAATTACAATCATGGTCGTAGAATTATCATAATTCACAAACACGAATTTATTTATTTAAAATATATATATGCGTACGTGTGTCTTGAATGTGTGTGTGTGTGTGTGGCTGCGCGCCCACGCATCATATACTATGATTTAATTATATATTACATATATATATATATAAATATAAATATATTAATATCTCCTGACTTTACATTAAAAAAAAGAAATATTTATTTGTCTTTCAGTGATATTTTAATATTTTCCTCACCTCGTGTTATTAAACAAAAAATGATAATCTATAGACATGGTAAAGCACAATAGCTACGGTTACATAACACTATTAATAAACTATAAATAAAATATGAAAATTTTCTCTTTAAAATATAACAATTGCGAAATTATTGTATTTCCTTTTATTAGTTTGAAAAATAAAAAACACTCAAGATATTCGTTCGAAATGTAGATAAAAAATAGGTTTGAATAATGTGAGAAAGAGCGGCAAGCTATACGAATTAATTTCAACTGTTCTTCATTGTGAATCATCATCTCGCTGATTCACAAATGATTACGTGCTGCATATACTGTATTATAAATAAGATAAAAATAAAAAGAAAACCCAAGGATTATGCTTTCAATTCATTCCGAAGTGATGTATAATAGATAAAATTTTCATTTCTTGAATTGATTAGTATTGTAACATATTATTCGAACTCATACAGAATTGTATACGTATAGAACATAAAAGTTCGAATAAACCCAGTGTATACGATTTTGTCGTACAAAAACTGAAGCGAATTACTCATACGATGAATAATTCATAATGTTGTGTAACTCTGCAAAATCCATAGTAGGAGTTCCAGGATAAAATACGAGTACGGATTTCTTTGAATTCTAAAAAAATTCTTTCGGGACATGGTGTCCCGTGTTTTACTAGAAATTTATGAAACATATCATGGAACGATCGGTTATTTTAGCGCAACCAATAAAATTTTTAAGAAATGAACTTCATATCACGTGTTGGTGGACAAAAAGGGCGTCGCGCAAAACTTTGTTATCACACAATTAGCCATCCATCCGGTTTTCCCGAAAATCCAGTGTTGCCTAGACATAGTATGTGACCCAAAGAACGTCATTCGTACGCAGACTTTACCTGTCCGACCTCATGACACTTTCTGAGAAATTGAAAATCACGTCGAAACATGCGCGAACCTGAGTGCCGTCAAACTGGTTGTCGTTCGTGAGTCAGAGTGGAAGAATATGGCAGAACGGAAAAAAAAGAGGAACATGAGGACGAAGGTGGTAGTGAGTCGCGGGAGGAGAGTAAGTGTGCATTCCCCGGGCGTGAATCGTGAAATCGACCAAGGTCGCAGGCTCTCCAGGATTTATGGTTGCACGTGGGAAAGGTATTCGTTCGTAGACCGCCGCACCTTTCTCTCAGTTGTTCTTTCAAATTTCTCACTTTAACCGTTTTCCGCGTGCCCCCACCGCTTCGCCTCCGCTAGTGATTTCGGCTCCTTATCCCGGTGCAATTATTGGAATACGGCTCCAGTTATTATTTGCGTTCCATCTTTAAGGAGATCTCGACAATTGCCATCGGTAAACACGTTTGAATGAGGCGAACTCGTTAATTAGAGTACAGAATAAGGAATGCTTGTACAATTGTTTGTCTAAGCATTTGTGTAATTAGCTATGATTTACGCAATGCATGGAAAGAGAGCGTTTTTCCCTCATCATTCGATAGTGTAATCCATTAAAAAAGAACTTTACACTTTTCACCGTCTTGAATTTTAATATTGACATTTTGTATTATTGAAAAAAATTGTCTTATAATGCAGTTAAAAAAAATGGATTTTCTTTTACTTAAAACAAAAATACACTTAACGATCTTAACTATCCGTAAAAATTGATAATTTCAATAACAATTTTTTATAATTGTCATTATATACATTAACATCCGATTCAAATTATTAAAAAAAAATTTTAATTCTTATTGCGTGAAAGTAGAACTCAGCATTTGTTTCATTTTTATGAGAAAATATTAACATTGTAAATTATTTAATTAATTATAATTGTGTTTTTTTTATTTTTATTTGTTTTTTTTTTACCATTTTGTAATTGTATGTAATACTATCATTATAAATATAAAAAAAATATCTCAATATCTTAAAGTCTACAAGTGTAGAAAAAGAAAATCTAGATCATAAATATTTTGCATTATTGATTTGTAAAATGATTGGATATTCTAATACCAATATAATTCATCGACGATCATTTCGCGATAACTTGACCGTTTCTCTCCTAATGCTATCTGTCCAATTTTATGACTGAAGAGATTTTAAAAAGAACTTTACAATAACGATCAATTCTTTATATTATGGAGCCAACAAAATTTACATCGTTCACTACAGTAAACGCAAGCTTATTCGAACTAGACAGCAACACCTGGGGCCAGCAGCCGTTAGACGTAAACGTAATTTTGAGTGTCTCGCATCGCTTTCTATAGCTTGAAAAAAAAAATAGAAAAACCAACATGAAAAACGATCGCAAATAACGATTCTTCACTCGCGCGAGATTAGAAAGTCTCGAAGCTGAACGCGCGCACAAGCTCCTTATCGCCTTTCGCCAAGGCGTCGTTTGCTTACGACGCGATTGCATCAGCTGCCGAGGTGAAGAAGGTGCAAGACAGAGTACGAGAAGCGTGAAGAACACGACTCGACGTTGGAGCGAGCTCCACAATCTGGAAGAGGTTGTACAAATATTTTTAAACGATAAAAATTCGACGTCCTCCTACGAACAGGAGATAAACGCGACTTCGGAGAATATACCCGAGCTCCATATGATTAATTCAAGGATTTTCGTACATGTACCTTTTGCCGGAAGTCGAGTACTGGAGTACGTTGGATTTTCTGTTACAATAGATTTTAATTTAGCTTGTTAATGTAGGAATGCTGTTACGTGTGCATCTTCAACATATTTTTCATAGTAGACAAAATCTGAATTGATTTCAACTAACAATGTATATTTAAAAGAAATACTATATAATAGTAATTTTATTGAACTTTTTCCTTGATTTTTATTACACTTTTATAATAATTTTTATTGGGTATACGAATAGATAGATATAAATTTATTATAATACGACGTAATGTAATGACACACAGAATATTAAAAAACAGTACGGACTAGAAAATTTACGGCCATAAGTATGTAATGTACGTTTATACAGCTATTTAATTCAATGACAAAGAATTGTTGTAAGTTACGAATTGTATGTTGATTTCTAATTGGATGTAATAAGGTTTGCAAATTCAACGTCGGAAACAAGAAAAATTAATAATGGAAATAATGCGAAGCCAATAGACCATTAAAGTTCCGGAATAAGCGATAATAAAATCAACAGCTCATGAAAGATTGTTCATTTGAGCGGAGAATTTCAACTAAATTATCGATAACAAAATTGAGCCTAGTTAATAGAGGATTAACGTAAACAAATGATCAAGCTAAAAAAACAGCACGATCTTATGAATTCGATTCTTTCTCTTTTTGTACTTTACCTTCGATATTATTCTTTACGGATTTATCAAGCCAGTCTTCGAAAGTAAATCGCCGCGATTCACGCGAAAATAACTTGGTGCACAAGTATGATTAGTTCTTAGGCTGGACGTTAAAAAGAAAATGAATCTATTATTAAGTTACGTGACGCAACAATATGGTTATATAATTTTTTTAATGGAAAATTGATGAATTAATGCTTTAATGTTGAACTTTAACGTTGAACTTTTTTTTAACGATTTAGATGAAATTTGACGCGATTATTTTATCATCAGATTTTTACAATTCATATGTCTTAAACATTCTTTGTTAAAGCACGGAAAAAATTATAACTATATAACCGTTATAGTGTGTAGAACAGAATGGAGTTTGTAAATGCACGTGAATGTAAATATTTTATTTTTGGGCAAATCATATTTATGAGCGAATCAATGATATTGTCAATTAATCAGCTGATCGGTAGGCGACAAGACCACTTTTTGTACAGCTAACTCGCAGTCAAAAGCATTTCCATGTATCTCTTAAAATTCATTGCTCATTTCTCTGTTATAAAATCTTCATGATACGGCATCGACGGCGTTCACGAGACAGCTCTTTCACCTTCTACTTAAACATTAAGGGTCCTCGTCTTTTTTCCGATTTAAGCGGCACAACGAAGGAATCGAGTAAGGAAGGGTTTTCGAGCTTTCCCGAGACGCATTATGGAATACCGAAATTTTTTACTTATATTCCGTTGACTCCAGGTTGAGTTAACATGCTCCTATCATAGGAACACGAATAATCAGCCTTTGCTGTTGAGGAACGATACAATAGATCAATAATTCTTCACCATTTCATTATATTATTTGACTTCCATGCATTCACTTTACGCATAAAAAATTCATAAACGATCGGTCACCAAAATACAAAATCATAATAAAAAAAACATAATTCAAAATTATATATACATACAGAATTTTCTTCCCAATATATTTGATAATGAATTATATGTAAATTTATTCATTAAACCTTCTGTCATTTATTTGGAAGCTCATACATTCATTAATATTCATTTTCGTTTATTAAATTACCAATAGCTATTTTTTGCACGTTAAGTAACTGCTAAACTTTTATAATTTGATTAAAAATTTATTTAAAATTTATTGAAAACATGTCTACTAACAAGTAGTTACATAATTTAAGCGGAAATAATAATAATAATAATAATAATAATAATAATGCACTATAAATTGATAAATTGAGCGTAAAGTATTAACATTGTGAAAAGATAAGGAATTAGAATATTTTTTAATTCCAAACAATAGAGCATCGAGCAGAGATTTTAGTCAATGTAACTACACGATCACAAAACACTTTTAATTATAATTAAATACAGAGGAGTTTTTATTCGTACCACGTGATGCGCAATTGTGAAAATGTCAAATGGGTACCACAAAAGGGCCAGCCCTTCATTTGAATAGGAGTGAATACTTATTTTTATAAAAGTCTCTCGCCCCCCTCCCCCTAACCCGTACGTACATGACTCAATAGTCGGAGAGATCAATCGAAGAGGAGCATTTGGACTACGCATCAATGTCCTTGCATCCGTCTACTTTACTTTCGTAATGAGGCAAAATCTTGAAGCCGATTACGCGAGACCACTTTTATCGTTGGCTCGTGTGCTACGTGTTCATGCATATAAACGGAGCCTTTATGAATCCGGGCTTCGAATGCAATGGTGCATGTGGTCAGCCTCGCCTGTGCTTGTGCTTATTTTATTTTATTTATTTTATTTTTTTACTTAATGTTCTTTTCCTGCGAGGTGGGTGCACGTGATGCACGGTAGCCCGGATAGATTGGATTGCGTGAAAAAGCTACTCAACTTTGGCCGGTGGTGCTGACAAGCGAAGATAATCCACGATTTATTTAGCGCTTCGCTAGTTAAAATATCTCCTATGCCGAATAAGGAAATTATTTATTATTTTATCGATGCACAATCGATGTACAGTTATTGTCTTGTACATTCCTTTAGACTTAACTACAAGGTCCTGTACATATTTGCTTAATTTAGCATCTTGTAAAAACTATTGTTGTAGTTAAATATTACATGTTATTTATATAATTACGAAAATACGAATTATTCCAAGTGTTGTAAAAAGTCAACGGGCTTCTTATATTGTAAATATAAGAAGCCTTTCAACACAATTGTAGCGTTTTGCTAACATAAGATTCGGTTGTTGTACCGCCAAATTTTTCAGGACTACAACTTTCGTTATTTTTAATAAAGCTCGCAATTGTATTTAACTACTCTTATAATGTTTTATGGTAATATAAAGCTATAAAAAAAAGCTATTACGTATCTTCATTGCTATAGAGAAATTTTCATAATTAATAGTTTACACGTACTCATTATCATTGATTCGTTTGTAAAAAATTTTTTACCTCAAGAAAGCCGCCCACCACCAATATCGTCACGAATTCTTACATTTACTATAAAAAATATATGTCATTCTGTATTTTTCAATTTTTTTTTTTATTTATTTGTTTTAATCAATAAATGTATAAAAATAGAATTAAAAAAATTCTTTTTGTCCATTAATATACGTTTCAGGTTGCTCGGCAATAACGTATTCAATATTATAAATGGTGTGCCCAACAGAATAAATTACAATACTATTTCTATAGATCGTACTTAACTATCTGCATTTCACATCCTAGTAAAACATTATCAATGATAGTGCAGTGTCTAATTAGCTCTTACGAAAACTTGTTCTCTTCCACCTTCTCCGAGCACAGCAGCATTTGAATAGCTATAATCATATATACCGTCAGAGTTCCTTTCACTCAAAAAACCAGTTTGCATTTTCAAAATGCTGATATATTTAAAAAAAAAAAAAAAAAAAAAAAAAAAATATTTCCCCGTAGCTATGTTGATTAAAAATCTAAAATTCCAAATGAAATACGTATGCTTTATGAAAAAGAAAATATAACATTCATTCGACTAATATTTCTCTTTAATCAGCCGACGAGCTTAACGATACGATTGTAGAACATAAGGCTGTGCAAAAAAATAACGTTTTCGTTTTATAAACTCTCTAGATTATGAAATTGAACATAAATGTTTTATCTTCATAACTTAGTTTTACATTTGCCATTAAATCCGACGCTGAGAAATGAAGATCATCAAATTTTAAAAAGTTGAAATGTATTGTTCAAAGGGATAAAGTTGTAAAACTCGATAGTCTTAAAGTAAAATTATTTGTCTTTCAAATGCACGATAATTAACGTTTTATAATTACAATAATGGAATTCGTAATAAATTGAGAAACGACATTAAAAAGATTCTTGTGACATGCAATAAAATTTTCATATGCAATTTTCTTGACGATGATAAAAATGTACTCGCTATGTAATGTAATAGGTTAAATTTATCTAACTATTCGATATATTATATTGTCAACGACAAAGCGCACTCTTTTTAAACAGGAATGTCACGAGCCGTGTTTTCTTACAATAACATCTCATTTTCCTTACAGCAGGCATGAGCAACGAAAAATCACAAACTCCTGTTATGACTTGTATTGTCATCGTTTATTTTTATTCTAGACGCATAGAGGCTTAAAGTGCGGGCAGCAACGACAATGGCAAAATCTATCACAGGCACTTCTAGAAATAGCAGTACCGTCTCCTCTCGATCGAGTTAGCCGATTGATAACAGAGGAAAAATGATGGCGCCCTTAAAAAAAAAAGAAAAATGACTGGCAGCGATCGCGTTTCCTGTACAATGCCGCGATTATTTAATCGCAACGGATGCGCACGTGATACCCGAGTTACCCACTCATACTCGCGGCCTTCGCCCTGCTTCGCGTTATGCGTTCATTCACATTTTTGTTGACGCGTGCGCCTCCCATATTTTGGATATGGCTTGGCATATTTTTCTTTGTTCGGTATGGGCAAGTGCCGCTTTCGTATCGGTCGATGAATTGTCAAGCGAATGCCCCATGTCGAAAAGTGCATATTCGATTATGAAATCAGGCAGGGCAATTGAGTCTTTAAAGCCGTTGGAATGTTTCCTCGATCAACCGTGCTTCGATAAATTTACGTTTCATCGGAAGGCAACGCTCAACCAACTTCTCGAATGTTATTATTTTCTATCTTTATTTGGCTTTAATGTGATTAAGAAAACCAAGGCATTAAGCCACGGATGCTGAATCTATAATCCGTCATAATGTTAATTGAATTATTAAAAAAACTCGGTTATCGAACGTTTCAACGACCTTTTTAACGAACATTTATTTTCTTGCCGTTGTTAAATTTATTTTTTATCACAAAACGATACTTTTGTGATTTACTCTTATTTTTTTTACTTTTTATTTATTAACTTAATTTTTTTATTTTATTATCTACTTTATTAATTTACTCTAATTTTTATAAATCATCATTGAACATATTTCTATGTTATACTGTATATGTAAAGCAGAAGACGAAGTAAGGTTCTTGATTCTTTTATTATTTGGATTGTATAAAAAATTGAAAATTATATTTAACTTATTTATTTACTAGAAATTACCTAGAAATTAATTTCTAACCATCGAAATGTGAAGAAAAGCATCTTTCGTAGTGCAAAAATTAAATTGGGTGAAATTCAGTCTTGCGCGAGTAAGTAATGTAGCACTTGGTCTAAGCCTTAGCTAACGGTCGTCCTAAGTATCGATGCTTAAGAAACACAAAGGATATTGGGAGCAAAAGAGCAGTAGTGCACGGTAGTCGTAGGGCACGTGTGACCGGCATTACTCCAACCAATACGCGATCGTTGATCTCTTAAGTCAGAGGGGCCCGAGGAAAAAACGGATCCTCCTTCTCCTCCTTCTCCACCATCTCTCGCGTCTCTCTGCCCGTACGGATTCCCTCTCCCACCGGCTCGTAGCGTCGATATGCGCCTCGCCGTGAGAAAACGAGAACGCGCGGAAATTATTAGCTGGATCGACGATCCCTGCCGCTGCTGCTGTTTGGCTGTTTTTTACGGCTGCCGGTCGAAAGCGCGTGGTAAATTCGAAATGGCCGATGCGCAGCCGCCGTTATATGCACTCGACGTTTCGACCGTCTGAATAGCCCACACGTTATGGCGGCGGTGGCGGCGGCGACTCATTCGCCTAAGTGTTGTTTGTACTTT
Organism: Ceratosolen solmsi marchali; assembly: GCF_000503995.2. Lineage (NCBI taxonomy): Eukaryota > Metazoa > Arthropoda > Insecta > Hymenoptera > Agaonidae > Ceratosolen > Ceratosolen solmsi. The sequence goes on along the minus strand of NW_011948419.1, from coordinate 5,623,176 downwards.
TTGCTCTTGTCTGCCAAGGCGACGGCGGTATTGCTTTCGTTTAACTGACACCGTGCTGCTTCGTGCCCTTCCTTTGCCTTTCCCTTTGCCTGCGATTATTTAAGGATTATGTAGCCCGACGAGTTTCATTTTCGAAATAGAGGCTTTGGCACTTTAGATTCTAATTCACTTTAATTGCATGGATATAATTTTTACGAACTATTCCCGATCCATAATTAACAATGGCAATATTTCCATGGGAACGCGAGTGGTCGCTATTATCACGTATTTAATGATAAAATTTAATTAGTCTTTGCCGTTGGGTTAATTTTCAATTAATGTACAAATTCGAGCTTCGTTAAATATCGTAACAAAAGACTTGTTGGCCCGACAACATAAATGACGATCGAAACTTTCATGGGTAATTCAATTTTTTGGTAAAACGGCCTAGTTATTATTATATATTAAACCTATTGTTATATTTATAACCATTAGAAATTTATTTTCCTTGCTTATAAATAATATTAAAATAATAATGGATACAGTTAAAACAAAGACTGACTCTTCCACCCTTGGCGATTAAATTGTTAGAACGTTAACCTAAATTAAACGATAAAGCCATTATATTTGTGTTTAAATTTAAATAAAAAAAAATTAATTTGTAAAATTAAGGTATAATCCAAAAAATAAATATTTCGCCAAAAAAAAAAGCGCTAATTTTACAAATAAATGTACAATTCATACTGTATGAGAATATTTACAGCCATACAATTATTTCATTGTTAACGTCGATTTAAGAAAAATATTTGTAATAATTAAACTCTGTATAAAGATAATTATTGCCTTTTACGGTTAATGTCATTAAAATATTCTTAAAGATGAACGTATAAAAGTTGTCAAAAACAAATCTAAATTTATTTCATGGAAGCTATTCAAATTTCAACGTTTGTTTACAAGTTGGCGACTAAACTTGGCCGAATTTCTCAAAACAATTCTGCATTGGAAAATAATTGAAGTAAGCCTATGTTAATCATGTCGCGTTTCTTAGTATCGTGAGAATTTGACGCGCAGGCGAAATTTGAATTTTCGGGCGATGAAGTTTCGGTTATCATCACAGGTTACGTTGTAACAGGTGAGAGACGAGACGATTCGTTTGTCATTCAGAAGCTCGCTCGCTGTCTATCTATCTCTCTCTCTCTCTCTCTCTCTCTCCCCTTCGCGCCTCGAGTGCCAGCGTAACGATACGCGTCCTGTTTACAGACTTTCATTGTCTTTACGCGACGAGTGTTAAAATTACGTACCGCATTGTCCGTCCTTATTCCTCAATTGCATTTAAGCATCGGCCCAATGGCAATTTGTTTTCCTGTAGTTGTCCACGCATCTCCGTCCCTACTTTTTCCAACCTCGAGCGAGGAGTGATTTTTATTTTCAAGAAACGAGACACCCCATGTTCTAGATCGCTCGATGAGAATGCATTTCTTGGATTCTTGCGCATTGCCTAGTTTTTGCGGATTACAGTGAAAGTTTAAGTTTGTTAGTTGCTGAAAATGGAGACGTTCATTCGTGTCAACGTTTTGTAGAGTCGAGTGATGTTTTGATAGAAAAGCAACGTGAGTTCATTGCGATCGGTATCGTGAATTTCACACGCGTTAAAGTCTTTTTCCAAATTTTTCTTTTATACGTCCCATCTGCCCTTCGCTAGAGTGAATCGAACATTTTTGGATGCATTTAAAATTTTAATCGTTAAATGACGAAAACTGATTAACGAACACAAAAAAAACAAAAAATAATGAATTCTGAAAAATACATAACGGGAAATAAAAGTAAGAATTGTACGAAGAGGTTTAAAAGTAAGAAAAGATGTCTGAGCGAAAAGCCGATCGCTTTTCACGACTGCCCCTTTACAAAATTCCAACGAACCCCATATTCACAGTCGGCCCGTGTACAACCTGGCGCGCATCTGCTCGTCGCCTCGAAATTCCGTCAATCTATCTATCTCTCTCTCTCTCTCTCTCTCTCTCTCTCTCTCTCGCTCTCTCGCTCCCATGCGCAGGCCGATTGACTTAAAGAAAAGAGAAGAGGGCGAGGAGGCCGCTGTAGCCAGGCCACGGTGGCGTCCAAATAGAGGAAAAAACAAAAAAGGAAGTATACAAACAACAAATTTCTTCACTCGGATATTTGCTGCCGCTGTGAAAAAAACGAGTGCGAAGATGATCGGTGGACTTGGAAAACGGGAGGGAAGAAGGACCCCCGCTGAGGAGGTCCGAAACGTTACATGCAAGCCTCGTTGCCAAACTAATTCCCAGCAGTGAGCATTTTTCCCCGAGAAAACCTGTGGCGGCACTGGTGACTATCCGTACCTCCTGGCATACCGTCTCCAGCCTTAGGTTGCATCACTTTCCGCAATCACTCGGCCGCACAAAGGGACGCGAGCGAACAAACTGGCACGAGGATCTAACCAAAACTAACCTTCAAGGGCGACTGATTGTCCCTAACGACGCGCCAACTAGAATAAAGAAGGAAAATCGAGGAGCGAGCCCCTCGCGCTCTCCTTCGTGACGGTGGTGACGGTCGCTCGAGTCTCGGGCAGGATGGGGGCGTACCTGTTGCTGCTCCCGATGCTTCGGTGGCGGCGATTCTCTTCGTGCGTGGCTTTCCCGTCGTCTCCTCCTCTTCCTCCACGGTCGGCGTGCACACACACCACTGCCAATTATCAACCGCACCAACAATGTTCACGCTCGTGATACGAGACAAAAGAGGATTGGCGAGAGGCGGCGTGATGACCGAGGGGAGAGAACAAGGAGGAGAGAGTGAGAGCAGCGGTTAGGAGGCGTGCGACTAGGAGCGATCGGGGCGCGTGGCGCGCGGAACGGGGCCCGAAGAGCGACTGCCGCCGCTGGCCTCGAAGCTTCGGCGCTGCCGCTGCTCTCGGGCCCCACTCAGCCCCACTTTGCCGGCTCGTCGTCGCCGTCACCGACACCGTCACCGTCACCATCGTCGTCGCCGCTGTCGTCGTCGTCGTCGTCGTCGTCGTCGTCGTCGTCGTCGTCATCATCATCATCATCGTCGGCTTAGAGCCTTGCCCCCTTCTCTTTCCCCCGATTCATTACCGAGCCACATGTAGCCTATGCCGCCGAGACCCCATTACCAACTCGACCTCTTTATTGCTCGTCGGCAGCCCTTGGTGTGCTACATTTGGCGCCCAATTTCCCTTCGTAACTCGTTTTACCTTCTTTTCCTTGTATTTCCTCGCGCGCTCACCCACCGCGACACCAGCGGCTTACATTTCACGGTGCGCTCATTAAATGCTAAGACGTGCATTTGGCGGCCGAGGAAGCTTCTTCCTCCGGTTTCCTGACGCCGTGCTTACTCAAGCCGATTGTCGACCTATTAAGAGAGTCGCTTTTATCGCCTACACAATGATGATAGTCTACTAAGGTTAGGACTTAGAGTTTTAAAAGTCTTTATGTTAAACCATACGCACAATTGTAAGAAAAGAATCGGCAAAATGTTCGAGGCCCTTCTGATTAACATGTTATACGAGTTACGATTCATTGTAAGGGTTTCACGATGAAAGACGCAAATCTGACAGCGAGCATCTCGTGTTTTCAATGGTATCTTTTCAAAAGGATACATTCAAATTTCGACCACGTGTAACCGCATCGTTTCTCTTAATTGCCACGCTGGCTATTGAGGAATTTCGTAAATAAGTGATTTTTCTGGTCAATCGTCTTAAAGCAACTTTAATAATATATAATTTTCTCATTTACTCACAAGACATACCTTTACTTTAAAGAAAAATACTTTTTTCACATCGTGTTATTTTACATTTTTACGACTTTATCATTCTTTATTTACATTTTTACACGCACGATTTCAAACTACTCATATTACCGAAAGCTTTATAATTTATATCTCCGCTCGTTTATTTTACCGAGGATCAATTTTTCTTAAATATAATTGCAGAATTCGATTTTATCGTATTCTGATTATTTATTTGTTATCTATTATAACAACACATTCAATATATATATATATATATATATATATATATATATTATTGAAAAATCAATGTAATATATTTCAAAGTTCTAAATTTAGATCTCGCTCGTTAATTATTCCGGTAAGTTGACTCATAAACTCTTCAAAATATGTTCATATTACGCCTTTTTATACATAAGAATATATTACAAATAAATTACAAACTGTGCTTTGCACACACACACACACACACACACACACACACACACACACCTATTAGCGTAAATATTGAATACAAATATTTTCAATCGTTGAAAAATGTAATTTTTCTTTGCCTTCAACATCTTTGAAATTTAATGCCATTCATCTCATTTTTATCCTAATATGGAATTTTTTGTTTTTTGTTTTTGTTTTCCTTTTGTTTTCTTTTTAAATACTGATAGGAAACTTGAATTTAATATTTCGAAGCAAGGTGTGCACTTTCTCAGCAGAGTAGAAAACAATCGTTAAAAGCTGATTCTGGACAAACGAGACGAGATGGCGTATCTTATGTTTGAATACTTATCGAAATACTCATTCAAAGCGGCTCTTTTGTCAGTACAAGTTTGCAGACATTGCGGTAATTACGACGTTATGCGAATGAACGGTATTTAGACTATAAAACGTTTAAAAAACAACAGTATGAACGTTTGATACGTAATCTTAAATCGATTTAATAATTTATGTGTAAGTACAGAATTTGAATAATCGAGTTACGTAAACTTTTCAGATCGCGTAATAGATATATCTAAACAGTATTATCTTACGCAGATTATTTATAGATGAATTGAATAAATTGAAATTTCAAATTGGAAGTCAAAAAATGAGTCCATGTGTAATAAAATGTTATAGTACCAAGCCAAGTACGAATAAGGAAAAAGATTGCATTCGGTTGGTTAAATAGAATATTTGAATGGCTTTAAAGAACAAGCAAATTGCTAATATTTTGCACAGTCTGTTATCGCAGCCTACGTTATTAAGAAGCGAAACAGAAGCGTGTTTGTAACTATTGTCAACAAATAAAAAATTCGGAAATATAAAATGTGCACAGCAAATTTTTGCGTCGTATTCCAAAACACGGAAATTTAAAATAATCGGAAAATATGATGCAACACTAGCGATTTAGCGTCCACCCCCGCTATAGCTACACGTAAAGTATGGAGTGCTGAGGTGGCATTCCCTCTTCCGTCCGCCCTTCCAAGATTCTGCACCTTTCTCTTTCGATTCTTGCTACCTCACCCTTCCCCTCCCTTCCTTGCACTTACTCGGCGACGGAATCCTCCGCATTGTACATGAAACTCACAAAGGATGCGGAGGCCCTCTAGTCACCGACATTCCCCGGATGCACGCGAGCCGTCAGGATTATTGCACTCGGGACTGGTGATTCGTCCGATTGTCATTCGGTCGGTAATAGGACTGATTGAAAAACGACACAACTTATGTCGCTCAGTTAAGAGACGGACAATTCAAGCGCCATTTCAATAGAATGCCTAGTTTTTCAAAAATACCGCGCATCGTAATTTTTTCAATATTTACGATATTCGCGACATTCAATAACATCCTTTGATTTCCGTTAGTAAGTCGTTCGAGTGAATCGCCAGCGATACTAGCTATAAGCTCATTTAAAATTTACCAACTATGTACTAAGTGACTCTGGGCAGCTGTTATATTTAAATAAATTTGTACTTATAGGAAATGACTAATTAATTAGTACAATCTTAAATTAAGTTTCTGCAGTCCTACATAATTATCGGTTATTCATATTAAGTCATTTTTATTTTTCAATAGCTAGCCCAACAACTTGATTATAAGATAATGATTATAAGATCATATGATAAGATTGTATTTTTAAATGTCATCTTATACTCTTCATATATGCAATGTATAAAATTGTTACAATATCTGTATACAAATAGTAAAAATAAATTTCCATGTGCTTTATTCGTTTATTTTTGGTTTATCTCTAATAATAATTTATGAATAATGCACGCCACACATCAATAACAAGGAAACTTGTTTCAATCTTAAATTTCAAAATTTTAAATTTGGCACTCGTAATTGCTATCAATTTAAACAAATACTCGATAATCAAATATCAATCTCTAACTTTTATCTTTGTAACCCTAAATACATATGCACACATGTGAATGTGCGCGTGTCCATGTGCACTTAAATATACATATATATATATATATATATATATATATATACACATGCTGTATACATATAATATAATCGTATGATTAAACATTTTTTCTACGCATTCTTGTACACATTTACTCTACGTACTCTGCAATGCAGTGTGAAAATGAATATTATACGTATCTACATAATAAAACATGATCTTTTAAATTTTAATTTAATGTTTTCACTTTGACCAAGAGGCGATCATTCTTTAATCTAAGTTTTATATTAATATACATTGTGTTGAACAAAGTTTAGAGAAAGATAAGACGGGACACATGCGTTCTCGGTGTTTCTTTTCAATTCAATCCTTCGATGTTTATATTTCACTTCTCGCGCATCTGGCCGGCTAATAAAATCCTTTTCTACAGAGCTATTGCACACGTAAATATTGCGAAACAAGGCGCGACCTAAATAAAGAACTGATGCTCGCGGAGCGATGCGCACTCAACTTGTCTACATGGACAATTAATTTCCTCGTTAAGTTGTCGCCATGTGAATCGAATAGCACGCGTACGAATTTCTTTACCGAGATGATCGTATTTGAGAAGCTCATTGCAGCATGATTCAGGCAGTCACATTGTACTATTATCATGCTTAGCAATTCTATTCGTGAAAATGCTCAATATTGCGCAATTATTAATTCTTACGATGGGCATTTGTCGATTAAAGAAATTATTTTGGAAACTTTTATGATTAATGATAAAGGATTTTAGGCACTGTATGTAGCGCTTTGAATATTTGTTGAATCAGTGTTTATTTTATTAGTTTATTAGTATCTCATATTTTTATTAGTAAAATATTTTATTAGTATCTCAGAAACTCTTCGATTCTGACTATAAATAATTCATTAAAGCTGAATAGTGTATCAAATGAAAAGCTATGATAAGGCATAAATGGCACGTAATAATTACTGTCAGCATTAATTTCAGAAATATGTAGAATCGAATGAATTGCGGTTCACTACATTTTAGCATATTTTCGAGTTACGAATTATTATTTCATTGTGATCAATTTGAATTCAATTCAATCAACAATTGAATCATATTTGAATTGATGCTTAAAAATGTAAAACCCCAAAATTATCATTATAATATTTACAAAATGTTACTTCTATATATTTAATAAATTTTTTAATATCGAGAATTTATTTTAAATAACAAAAATGATAGATTTAAGCAAATTTATAAATACTGTAATATAATAATTATTCTTTATTTATAAGTTTATAAATTAAAGTCCACTTATGATACATGTATTTTCTAGTTATCTACCTTGTGTATATGAAAATTACTATTATAATTTATAGATATTCAATGTTAAAAATTGTTTAATTTCTATGCAAGAAATATAACAATAATTAATATTAAGTAATGGTTATGAAATTATTAGAATAATAAAAATTAATTGAAGTAGGAACAATTAAAAAAAATTCATATACAGTTTTCAATATAAATCAAATAGTAGATATAAAAAAGAAGTTTATTATTTAAATTATAATGAATTTCTAGTAATAAGAACGTTGCAATTCACTTAACAATTACAATTTTTAATAGATTTGAATATAGTAAGTTCGAAGCAATATTGTTAACAATTTTGTATATTGCAGTTTCATGAGGTTCAAAATTGCTGAAAAAAAATCATTCCTTACACATATTAGTTAACACGTCAATGCAGTTTTGCTCATTGTTATTAGTTGTAAGTTCTATGTCGTTAATTAAAAAAGTAAACTAAAATATCCCCCTAAAATTTACTAGGTGTGCATGATTATATATATCTCTGTTGTGTGTGTGTGTGTGTGTGTGTGTGTGCGCGCGCACGCGCGCGTGTATGTATTTAAAATAATTTTAACTTTATATATATTACCATTTATTTCATTTACTAACACAAAACTTTGTTTAAATATAATAATTGAAATTTAAAATGTAGTAAAAATGAAATCCCTTATACGATATCATTTTTTATAGAAAGGTCGACTAAACATGCATACTAGATATTAATTAAATATTTTTCTTAGCATAAAAAACATTTTCTATAAAAGTTTTTCAATAAATTCGATGAGCAAAAGATTCTTGATCTATCAATTAAATTTATTTTTGACTAATCTGAATATTACTTTTATTATTTTGTAAGAAAATATTTTAAATTCTTTTACTTTAGTCATTGCCTAGAAACAATATGAATAATTTTAGTGCATCTCAATATTTTTTTTTTTTTAATTTAAACAATTCAAGATTATTTAACACTCAAGATATTTTATTCTTTATAAATTGAATTTAATCAAATATTATCAAAAATTTAGTTAAATTAGTTAAATTAAAGATTGAGAAAACCAAGTATATTTATTAAATAGCAAGAAGAACGAAAGTAATTTTACAGACTAGAGTTTATTTTTTATATTTTTAGCATTTTATCCAGTTACGGCAATCATTTATCACGAATATAATATATCTAAATTCAAATATTATTTTCGAAGTACTTTAATCATTATGTAATTAAAAAAAAACAGTCATTTAAATTGCTTTATAACAATTCAAAAGCTATATATCTTCATTTCAATAAATTCATTATATATAAATTTCAAATAATATATTATATTTATTTGACATATAACTACGAATATTGTATCTTTGCTTAAAATTTTTTTATAACTTTTAAAGTAAACAATTTACAATATATTTCCAAAAATATATCAACAATTTTTATTGTGTTAATAGTTAAGTTACTTTCTAATATCAAAAATTTATATTATCTTATAGTTTATTGTAAGTAATGTACTAATAGACTGATTTTTTATTTTTTATACTGGTTTTAGTAATTACTAGTTTTGTCATTTTATCAAAGAACATCTAAAACTGTATTGTATTTTGTCAAAAAATAAAATTCGTATAGTTAAATTTATTATTTAATATAACCAGACTATCTGGAATAGACATAATTTTTTCTCCCAGTTTTCATTATATTAAATGTATTTAAGATATAATAATTTAAAATATTTTAAACAAAATGTAAAACGTTATTTTAGGTTAGATTTTGTATTAATGGTTTTGTTATTTCAAATAAATTTGAAATAACAAAAGTATTAAATAATATTTTTCTAATAATAATTGCCAAAACACGAATATATAAGTTTCGAAATGCATTTCATTATTCGTTGTATCAAATATTAAAAAACTGTATATCTAATAACTTGACGATTTTTATTTGCAAAGTAAATTTTTAGAATATTGAAGTATTCAAAATGAAAACTTTAATTTGTCTTTATGTATTAGTTATTGCTTTTTCTATGATTTTTACAAAAGTGCAAGCAGCTCTAAAAAAATGTTTGGAAAATTGTGATTGTAAGTAACATATTAATAGATATTGTAAGTTACTTTTAATTTGACTATATAAAAATTAATTTGTTTTTTTAATTTTAAAACAATCAAATAAGTTATAATATTCAAACAACTATTTTTTTAATCGGATATTGAAAAAATAATTTTTGTTCATAAGTTTCATATACTAAAATTTTTTGTTTTTTAATATATAGTGATTCCTATTTTTACTTTAAAACAATCTTGTGAATATGAATGTAGGACGAAATATCAAGGTATGTAAAGATATCTAAGAAACAACTATTACATTTGTACAGTCCTAAAAAAGTTAAAAGAATATGGATTTTTAAATTCTAGGACCCGCTGCAGAAAGTTGAAAATAAGGGATTATTTCATCTCTTCGATACAAAACCAAACTTTCTTATCCAAGCAGTTCAAAAATATAAGTCTACAATTTATTGTGCCACATATACAAATGTAGTATATAATTTTATATTTTATTTGAATTACGTAATTATATAAATATTCTAACTTTACAATGACTGAAGTGATAATATAAAATTTCTCTTTAGATGCAATTGACTGTTTAATTTTTTATATGTAAACACTATTTCCATAGATAGAATTAGTAATTTATATAGTAATAGTAATTAATAATTGGTACGTTCTTGTACAAATAATTTTTAAACTATTACGAACTCATTTTATAGTTATTTATTTAAAAAAATTTTATTTCATAATTAATATACCAATATTTTCCATATTTGGAAAGAATTTTTTAAAATAGTATATTATTGGACAATCATTAATCAGTACCTACTGATTAGTGTTAAATAATACTGAGTTTTATATTATATTATTATTTAAAAAAATAATAAATCTTCTTAAAAATATGACACTTAATATTATGTAGATTGAAATATAATTATTGATGTAGGTATTGTATTATAAGTTTTGAATGTACATGATTATTATTCGGCATTCATTACTATAAAACTAAAGTAATTTAAATAATATTTATGTAAACGTAAATACTTATTAGATTGAAAATATTACATTAATTTTATTATTAGATTTTGTTTATAAATTTTTATATAATTTAATATTGTATCGATGCAACATTTAGATGCAATTGAAATATTTTTAAAGTAATCGAATATTAATTAAAATACTTAAAATATTTATTACATCCATTAATGCATTTATCAAATATATTCTGCATATTAAATGCATTTTTCTAATTTGTTTGATATTGACTTAAAAATATTTATATTTATTTACTGGTAAAAGATAATATATTAAAAGATAGGTTAAAAATTACATTTATTTCCTAGGTATTTTTTATTAGTAATTTTCTATTAATTCTGTCATTAAAACTAATATTAACATTTTATTAATCAATCATATACTACGATACTGAAAATCGTGTTTATCTTAGAGGATGAGATTTGCACCTACATTATTTTTGTATTGATAATAATAATAATGAAAAAATTTAAAGCAGAATTCATATAGTTATATATAAGTATATAGTCATATATAAGTTTTTGATAAAACTTTGTATATTTATTGATAGTATTTGATAAAAGTTTGTGATATGAAAAAATACAGCCTGTTAAAAAATATATTAACAGTGTGTCAGATAAAATACTTTTGTTACTTTATTTCAATAGTATAAATTTAAAGCGTTAGATAAAATTTTAACTTGAAAGAGGGAAATGATGTTTTTTATTTGTAATTTATTTTATATAAAACTATTTTCTTGAAAACGCGATTCAAACAATTATGATATATTTGTTCTATATCATAATTGTTTTTTAATTTTATATATCAAGGTAATTATATTTATATTGTAAGTATTTTCATATTTTAATATTATATCTTCATCTAATGATTTATACTTATATTACTTATCTTTAAGAAAAATTATTTATAGATATTAATATATTTATTAAATTGATACAATGTTATTTGAAAAAGAAAAATTGCATAAAATAAAATGTCATAGTAAAAGAAATATAATATTTTATACTATTTAATTCATATTCTTTGTAAAGAAGTCTTAAAAATTCTATTAATAACAAGTTTTTGGAAGACATTATGCGATAACACCTGTAGCCTGAAGAATTTGAATGGTATAGTGTAAAATTGTTAATGGTATCTTATAATTATAATATTTTATTCTTATTATATTCAGAATATAATTGTATAATTACAAATTTAAAAAATTTTGTTAAATTTTTGAAAATTGAACTTTTGGTATAAAAATTATTAGTAATAAAATTATGAATGGTTTGATAATAATAATAATATCCCAAAATTTACTAATCTTAAATTTTCGATAATATTATATCGATAACTATATCAATAGTAAATTTATAAATAATAATGTCAATAATTGAAGAATTTAAATTATTAATAATTTTTTTATATTATCATTAATTTCTGTATGAACTTTCTGAAGATGATAAACATTGCATAGGTGGTTAAGAGGTCAATATACGGTAAATACAAATTGCTTTTTCTGAGTTTTTTTTATTTTAAAAATATAAGATAGTAAAAAGACCTAAAAGAATGACTTATTTATATAATATTTAAATTACGTTTCAAAATATGCAAGTTTGAAAAAAATTGAATGTAATTAAAAATGTATCTTTTAGAATAATGTAAATATTATTTAAGTAAATGATAAAATTAATTAAATACATTTTTATGTAAATAATTTTTTTATTTTCTCCGTTTGGTAATAACTTATTATGCAGATAATCAAATAAAAATAAGTGCACGATATAGGAAGTTAAAATATTCTTGTTTTAAACATTACATTGCAAAATATTATTGTTTTAATTCCCTTGAATTCATTACTACAAGCACAACATTTTACATAAGAGATTCAAGTGGATTTAACTTCTGTTAATAGTTATAATGACACTTGTAACAATGTAAAATTTTTATATTTTTATTTTACTAAGTTTAATATATTTCTGTAATATGCAATCGCGGACTGTTGCCTTCTAGTTATATAAAATTTTACAATTTAAAACATGTAAAAGCGAGAGTATAATTAATAATGTGCAATACATGCAAAATAATTAAAATATGTCATTGATTTGATAACATATTAGTAAATATTTTGTTTCTTATATAATATTCAACTTACTTTAGGTATTGTGAGAAATTGTGAGCACGAACCTATTCAAACATATTTTTATAAACTTATTTCATTAGAGGTATTGATTATTTAGATTTATCACTTTTATATAAATTTGTTTTTATAGTATACTTATCTTGGATAAAATTTGATAATATTTGATATTTGAAAATTTGATATTTGAAAATAATATAATAGAGCAAACGTTTATCAAATAACAACAAATTAAATTTATTGGTTTGATTTTTATCATTCTATATATCATTATAGTTTCTATGAACGAAGCTTCACTAAAGTATTTTAATTCGTAAAAATTATGAAATTTTATACAAATTATTTAAAACGTAATGCAGTATTATAATAATTTGTTGCATTATATAAGTTTCCATTTATTTAAATAAATGCTCCTCGTTCTATCCATTATGCAAAATACAATGATATAAAAATTATATTACATTAGAAATTGATAAAGTTTTGTTGTATTTATTGAGAAATAAATGTTTCGTCGCTTGACTATTATATAGTTTACTTTTATAAAAATCTCCTTTTTTAAACATTTGAATATAAATACTACAATATAATATTATAAAAATAGTTGGTTTCAATTTATTATAAATTTTTAAATAGCTTTTACTCGTACTTGATTTTATCATTCTTTACGTATTATTCATTCGTATTATACAGATAATACAGATTATTATACGTATTATACAGACTCTTATCGATTAAAGTAAGATATTTTACTAGTTTTTGTATATCTGAAATTTATTTATAATTTCAATAAAATAGATAATTATGAACTAATTCATAAAAAACTAATCTTTAGCTTTTGTTACATACTTTATAGTTATATTTGTAACTAATAATTAAGTTTGCTTTATACAGAAAAATATAATTTCTGAATTCTAAGTCGAATGGTAAAATTAAGAAATTATTGTAAAAATGAAATAGGTATGATATAAACATATAAATAGTGCAACATTTAATCAGTATAAAAGTGTAAAGTCATTTAAGTAATATCTTTTATATTACGAACTTGTGTTTTTAAAACATGTTTTTTGACTTTTTGGATCTTCGGTAAATGATTAAACAAGAATAAAAAAATTTGAATAATTTCGTTTGATAATATAAATAATAATTGTGGAGTAACAGAAATAAACTTCATATATTAACACAAATAAGTGACCTTGCTCGATTAAACATTCACGATCTCAAAACATTTTAATTATATATAATCATAATTATATGTGACTTACGCACTATATAAGTATGCCTTTTTGCTACTACTTTTAACCTTTTTACGAAAACAAATAAATTTCAATATTTAAGAATTGTCATTATATCTAATTTTTTCTTTAATTATCTCTTGTAATAATTTATTTATACTTCAGAATCTAACACTAGCACATAAAATGAATTGTATTCAGTAATTTAAGTAAATAGGTTTATCGTAAATTATGTCTTATATTGTTTTTGCAACGTGCGTTACTTAGTTTTTTAAGTAAAATCTTATATTTATTGCGAATATAAAAGTTTAAATAATCAATAAATATATAATAAATCTGAGATTGAATTTATTATGTAGAAAATAGATATTATAGATAAAATAGTACCCCATTAAAATATAATATTTCTTTATTACTTTTTATAGTTCGTTTACTATATTTTATATTTGTCAAATATTAATACCTATAAAAATAATAAGTGATTTAGTTTTATATGTATTTACTCTACTAGATAATACTCAATTACATATTACTATAAGTTTAATTATGAAGAATTAAAAGTAAATGTAAATGTTTGTATTAATTATTTTTTTATAGGTATTAAAATTAGACGAATGTATTTTATACGAAACGTCATTTTTATTTCAATAAAAAATTAATTTTTTATTAAAATAACAGAGAAACATAATATTTTAAATAGGTATCATTCTAATCTTGATATCTATTTCATACAATTCAAATTTCTTATATATTTATGGATTATTTGAATTTTTGTACTGACAATTTAATGTAACTACTACATTAAAAAAAGAATTAATAACATACTTCATATTCCATTATAATATAAATTTTTTTTTGCTTAAATACATACTAACAAATATCTAGATACGTATACAGAGTTCTTGTATTTACATTTTATTATAATTTTTATTGAAGATTTGCATTCAATTAGTTAATAATTTAATAATACTACTATATATTATTAAAAAAGAACTTCGTTTAATAAATATAAGACATAAGAATGGCAACATTTTAAATGTAAATTTGAGTATAAATAATCAAAGTTTAATGAATTAACATTGGATATAAAAATTTATATAAAGTATGTACTTTCATATATTGATTATCCAGTCACAATAAAATTTGTTTCTTAAAAATATTTGTATCCATTTTTCTCAATTAAATTTATTCATAAATATATAATGAATTTTCATTTAAGTAACTTTTCATTATATTGTTTTCTAATAAAATTTAATTATAGCAATGATTTGCCGCAATAATGATTTAATCTGTTATTTAGACTATAAAATATAATTATAATAGTTGAATATGTACCTCGTTATAATATTTTTTTATTTTCAATTTTTATTTGAATAACAAAAATATTAAATAACAATCAAGAATCATTAATGATTAGATCGTGTATAAATATTTATATTATTATTATTAACATTAATTTTTTTGCTATAAGAGATGAGCATTTGTTTAGCAAACATTTAATATTGTACTTAATATGTACAAAAATACAGTATAATAATAAGTAATATATTTAAGAATAGAAAATGAAGTTCTTATTGTATTATTTGGTACTTTTTGCTTTATTCTCAGTCATCAGCACAAATAATTTAGAAACTTGCTTAAAATTTTGTGAATGTAAGTAACTTATGAACCGTTATTAATATTATATAATCAATACGTACGTAAACATTGAAAAAAGTAATAACTTAAAGTACATATAGTGTTAAAATAAGATTATACAAAATATTGTACGATTATTTACAAGAAACCAATTTGCTCTTTTAATTTTAATGCCTATCAATTCTTTATTTAATTAAATTTATTGAATAAAATTTTTTAAAAATTTAGCTTTGTCTATTCACCAAAGAATAGAATGTATCAACAGCTGCTTGCAAAGATATCAGGGCGGTAAGTGAATTCTGTTTAAATAGCAATGGAATTTTATTAACTTATAAATATATAACCAGTGAACTAACTATAAATGAGTATATTTTAGTGTCATCGGTAGAATATAGAAGATCTCCAACCGCGAAGGATATTTCCAAAGGAAAATCTTTAGCTTTATCTCTGAGTGAAGGTAGCGAAACTGACAATAGTGATACCGGTAGTAGTATAAATAGCCAAAGCTCTGAGCATAGCTTCCAGCCTGAGTTTAATCAAGGTTACCACAATGACTTTGGCCAAGGCTTCAACCAAAATTTTGGCCACGGCCGCAACCAAGAACTTGGCCAAAGCTCTAACCAAGATTTAGGCCAAGATAATAACGATGCCCAGGGTCATATTGGAGCCCAGCGTCACAACCAGCAACATGTCCGTAGACTTAACCGTGCTCGTAACCATGGACAAGGTCGCAGTGATTCTAATAGCCGCAGCCGTAGCCATAGTAGTCATAGTGGGTCAGATAGTGATGGTAGTTCACTATCAAATCCAGACCCATACAATGTACACAACAACCCGTTTCACCAGCCCCGTGGTTAAATATATTTCCAAAAAGCGTTGAAATTAAATATATAATTAAAATTTCCGTACATTTAATCCATCAATTTACGATTAGTTTCTAAATGCGCATAATGTAAAAAAATTACTAAGAAATTAATTATTCCTAAATATTATTAATGAAAATAAAGATTTATTTAGAATAATTTGAATTATGTTTATAAATTTATTAATAGATTTTTAATGATCTAGAAAATATTATTTCTTATTTTTAGAAAATATTAAAAATTTTCGGTAAATAATTCGTAAATAAATTTCGGTAAATAAATCGTTAAATGTCAAGTAGTTCTGAAAGATTTAAAGTTTATATTAACTAATTGCATACTAAAAGCAATTCGTTTGAATTAGAATGATTACAGCGTTTTTAATACCTATCTATCACATTTTTTCTAACTTTTTCTGATATTAAATTTTATATGTCTACATTCGAAAATAATTTATTATATAATTAAAACAATAAAATATCTATACTGTTTTTCTTTTTGTTTAAAATTTATTAAAAATTCATTAAAAAATTTTTTTTCATTAATAAATTTTATTTTAATGCATATAAAAATTATTTACATTTTAAAAGATATAAGGTTCTGAAATTATCTAATATTTTATAAATAATTTCTAAATTTATACGTATTAATCTAAATTTATGAATAATTCATTAATATTTTTTTAATGAATTATAATAAAATAACTTATAATTTTATTTTTAAATATTTCCATTGAATTAATGAGTTTGTGGTTTGAATTATCTAAATTAAATTCATATGTTTGATTACCTTCAGTAAAAATGCATATTTATTTTCAACTGGCCTTAACATTATAAATTATATATATTTATTTATTTATTTATTTATATTATAATATATATGTCATTAAATATATATAAATTATATATATATATATATAATTATCGTTCAATATTAAAGTATTTAATATCTTACTTATTCATACAAATTATGCATTTATACGTATACATAAAATTTTTAGTAGTACACTTCTTTAAAGAGTTATGCATATTTTGAAAGAAGTAAGAATTTTACAATTCTTTTAATATTCATTAATTTCCTAAATATTTCGAAGATAATTAAAATGAAATGATATTTAAACTTTAATCATTAAAATTTTTGATATTTAGTCGACAAAGTGGATAGAAATAATTATATTTAAATTATTTATTTATTCTAGAAAATAATTTCTTAAGTAGGCTATCTTTATGTACTTGATTGTCTTGAATACTATATTCTTATCAAGAAATGTATAGATCTTAAGATAATTAATCATTTGAAATTCTAAGGAATCTCAAATTTTTTATTTATTGTATTTTTATTCCATTCGTTTTTATAAATTTAATATTTTTATCATGATATGTATAATTACATTGATTTAAGAATTTGCATTCAGAATACCCTTATGCTCTACACACACCATTCTAAATACTAATTACCATCATAGGAAAATTTATAAATCCATGATATGCTTTCATTTATCAAAATTTATTATATTATTATAATTTTTCTATTCTACTAATATAATAAAGCTCATTAGTTAAAATGTGAAATTATAATGTTCCATATGTATCGTAGTTAGATTTTCTGTTTATTTTTATAGTACTCTGTAATAAGTAATTGGGCGTTTGTACAATTCTAAAATCATATAGATGAATGAAAATGAAAGTCATCGTCATCGAAGTCAATTATTTATTATGAAGTGGACCCATCAGAAGGAGGGTAACCACAGTTAGCTAAGGCATTTACCAAATGGGGAATGAATGAGAAAAGGTCCATTCGATACACACATACGTGGGTCCATGTTTTGAGTCGTGTGAACCACCACGTGATGGAGATTGGCTAACCCGCGATGACTTAAACTACGCGGTTGGTACAGAGCTGAAACGAAACAATGCACCGACAAAAGGGGAAGATACAACGACTTATTTTATGAGGGCGTCTTGTGGGTGGAGGATTCCTTGTTCTTTCTCTTCGTCTTCTGTGCACGAACTCTCCACTCACCATTTCTCTTTTACACTCTCATTTCTTTCTCTCTCACACATTCCAACCAATGTTCTTTAGTGCTGAGAGGTGAACTTCTCGGCAAGCCGCAGCGGGAAAGCTTTGGTGAAAGGAAGTGCCTAGCCGCATATTCATGATCTACACACACCAATAATTATTTGCTCTCAACGGGTAAAGTCCATTTTTCTCACTCCCATACTCTCACACGACGTTAGAACGAACCAACGTATATGTAGTTGTTCGTAGTCACGAAAAGTGATACATGCGTGCTGTCAAGAAGGATGAGAAACATTCTCTTCTTTTTTATTTTGGTGAAACAAGCAATCGTAACAAAGTTGCATAAAGAATTATAAAGAAATAACATGTCTTACTTAACATCTAATAGTATTTCAATTGCTTAAATATATATATATATATATATTCTTTTTATTTTATATTAGTATTTTAATGCCTTTGTAATTATATAAATTATAAATTGCAACAAGGCCAATTGTGAAAAAAATGCAATTAGAGCAGAGTTAGACATGTAATTATAAGAAATTTTTTTATTTTTAAAATAATTACTTACATTTGCATACAATTTCGAAATAAATTTTGATATTTATTAAAATAATAATATTATATATATTATCTGACATATCATTAAACATATTATTATTATAATACGTATTGTAATACATATCTTTTAGATAATGTAACGATTATTTAATACAGTAAATTCAATCTTAATCATATACTTTCCCAATAAACACTCTTTAATAAAAAATTTAATTCATTTTTATCCAATAGTTTATGTGTATATGTTCATTATTTAAACTTATACAAATCTACAAAGCAAGTTCTTTTTAAGTAATGCAGTAGATTTCCATTACACTTCTTTTTTCTATTAATATTTACTCATCAATATATATTCTATTTATTACTTTATTAGTTTTGCTTTGTAAAAAAAGATTCAGCTTTTATTTTAAAAAGAAAGTTATTATTAATAGTTTAATAGAATATAAGCATTGCTACATCCATTTATAACGAATTCAGAGGAAATACCAAACAAGAACATCCATTATTATAAATTATAATAATCCGTAGGCTAAGTATATTAGAATCATTTAAATACTGATTTTTAATAAATTACTTACATGCAAAAATTAATTTTAAAATGAATTGTATTTAAATTCATGTAGAGAATTTCAAATGTTAATAAATTTATAAAAAGAATAATAATATACTAAATAAAATTAATTAATTCTATGAAAAAATCATATTTATAATCCACATATAAGGTCTTGAATCTTTCACATTGAATTTATATTTATACAATGTTTCGTGTTCAAAGAAAATTGAATCCATAAATTTTTTACTTTACTCTAGGAATTATACGTATTAAATATAAAAATTAAATCTATAAATAAAAAAATGATTTTACATATATGTAAGATAACATATGATAAATGAATAATAATTATTATTAAAATTATTTTGACTTTAAAATATAACTTGACTTCATAAATTTTATGAAATATTTAATTATTAAATATTTATTTGGAGAAAATAATTTTTTCTTATTGATTATTGTTTATAAAAGAAATATAAGATAATAAATTGAAGTTTGCATAATTTTCCAGGTCGTATGTTTAATGTCAGTTGGTAGCAAATAATATTTAAAGAGAAATCATTGGGATTATTCATTCATATATATATATATATATATATATATATATATATATATTTTTAATTTGTTATGTTTCAGTGTATTGTTATGCTTTGCCTTTTAGCTATAATTACTCACGTTTTTAAATTACGGGCACAACTACGTCATGTATTTTGACATTAAATATAAGCATTAATCTAATGAGTGATGCTTTTCAAAAAATTGATGACGGCGGAAAGAAATTAATATCAGAAGCGTCAAGAAATCTTAAAAAGATAATATTTGTAATTGAAGTAGCATAATAATATTATCTAAAGCTTTTGTAAGTTTTATTGTGGTCAATTATAATATTACAATATATATATATATATACATATATATAATTATAATATCCAGTTTATATATATCAACATAGACTGATATATAAATTAATGAAATAGCTATAATTATATTTCTATATTTTTTATTATCTTTACAGAATTCTAACAAGTTAAATTGTACAGACTTTTATATCTTGAGAATAAAAATATATAAACCTCAATCATACATTTAATGTTATTGCAAAACTTAAAAACAAACGGTCTGTAATTCATATTCAAATAGTATCTTATTCACCAAAAATATTGTAACTGTTGACTATTTGAAAAGACATAAATCTGAATAATGCTCGATGAATCTTATATATTTATTATATAAAAATTAATTATTAAAAGAAATTATAATTTGGTCATAAATGCATATATAATTTAGATATAGTACATAAAATATTTCAATATATGGCATGAAATATTGATTAACCACATAACAGTAATTATCTAAGATGGAATATACATTGATAGTTTGTACAGTTTATGAATATTACCATTAAAAAATATACATTAAATTCATATTATATCATTCATTTTGTCAATTATTTGACTATTTTGTATAATTTTGTAGATGATAAAAATATATGACTGTATATTCTATTTTTATCAAATGAAAATAATGTTTCGACTAGTATTTGTTAAATTTGCCTGGATTAAAATTAATTTAAATATATTTAAATATATAGTTAAATTTAATTTATAATATGTTGACTGTTATTTGATCTGTTAAATATTTTTAAAATCTACATATTTTCTTATTTTTATTGCACATTATAAATTCTGTTCACAATTTGCTTATTATTAGCTATTAAAATAGACCGCTTTAAAATTTTTTATGAAAAAATTATTGAAAATAATTTTAGATTTACTAGTGAAGGAACATATTCTGCATAAAAATTGAAAACAATTTAGAAAAAATTCTTGTTATACAAATACTTTGATCCTTTATGACGCATAACTTACTAATTTTCGTAGCTATTAGAAAGTTAAATATCTAATTTTGTTTTCATAGGTAATCATATTCTAATCTTAATATTTTTTACAATCTTATTTGTAATGTCTAAGTTTTAATATTAAGTTAGTTTTAATATGTAACGTCAATGGTCTTTTATATTATTTATCATGAATGCTTATTGTAATTGATCAATATTATTTTTTAAAAATATTTTTATTTAAAATTTCTTTAGAGTACTTATATACTTTGACTATAAGACTGTAGATTAAAAGTTTTACATGATAAGATAATCTTTTGTATAATATAATTCTACTGAAGACCGGAGTATAATAGCGGATTTGTTATTTACGTTATTTATAGTTTTAAAATTTCGGAAAGAAACATTTTTTATTGCCATTGTGATCCTTGAGTATGTTCAAATTAAGTATATTCAAATTAAGTCTATTCAAATTAAATATATTCTGCTATAATTAAGAATACTTTGCATTTTGGTATTCTCTTGGCTTAATGAATTATTTAGGTAACACCAAATAAGAATTAACTATTCCAATAATATCTTATCACTTTCAATAATAATAAGTTATTTTTATGAATGCTTGCAAGTTCGCAAATGAAATAACTTTTTGAACGTATGATCTTCTCGCTCATGATAAATTCAAGATTTAAGGCTGTCAATTGAAAAAGCAGTTCTTAAAACAAAAGAAAAAGTTCTCATCATCTTAAAAGGATTCTAAAACGCAAGAGATGAAGAAAAAGGCAAAAATAAAAGAACGAAAGTTCCAATACATTCCACTCTTCCATTTTCTTCAATTCCTTTATGGCTCTCATTCTATTTTCGCCTTTCTCATATTTTGCAGTAAAAGAGAGGAGACAAGATAGAGGGAGAAATAATTTGTGTCCCGAAAAAGTAAGGGGAAGGGGCAGGAACCGTAGTCGACGTTGTATCGTCAACTTTTCGTAGTGCACACAGTCGCCTTAGAGATATCGAGCAATAGAAGAAAAGGAGACTATGCACACACGTATACAGGTATCGTCCACGAGACCACGTACCTCTGGGTGCCTTCTTCTTAAAGAGAAAAAGAAGACAGCGTATAAGCTATTCTTGCGCCTTTACTTACCAAGTGCGAGCGAGCGCGGGGCAGGGGGAAAGTAAGAAAAGGTCTCCCTTCTTCCCGTCATGCCGTGCTCGATTTCTCGAAGGGGGAACGAGAGCCAAGGTTTTCAGCTCAGTGAATACGCGGTAACCAAGCCGGGAACCTGTTCCCTCCGTGAGACTTTCGTTCGTTCAACGACGACGACGACGACGACGACAACGCGCCGATGGAGGCTCGTATCCCCCCTCCACCTCCCACCACTTTCGCCACCTAAGTTGCTTCTTGCGTATTCCTTCCGATAGCCACTACATATGCGTTTTTCCATTACTCCCACAGCCATACTCATAGGTAGGCTTACGTAAAAGAGTAAACTTTTTAGTCAATTAGAGGTCCCTGACACTATACTTAAGTAACTTTTACAAATAAATCACCCTCCAAGGATTGGGATCCAGTTATGACTCTACTTTGAACCACTAGAATAAGTAATTTATAACGCCAAATATAGTACAAATTATCCGAGCACCATTTTTGGCATTAAGGCTTATATTGTTGGCATTGCCAGGATTGCGAAAATTACAAGGGGCCGTGTGACAAAATCGGTTACACCTCGAAAGTAAAGATGCAATTTACGTGCGATTAACAGTCAATTACTTGATTCTTTATGCTTACAGTATACAATGATTGTACCACTATTTTGTCTACTGAATTCAAATTTACATCATCGTCATGGTCTTATCAACGATAAAAGAATGAAGCGATTTTAAATACATCACATTATAAGTATTGCGATTTATCCAATATTTCTTGAACATATAACAAACTGTCATCATGACAATTTAAATAATTACCGATTTCGTAAGTTAGTGTGTTTGTTTATTTTATTTCAAGTAAAATATAATGTTACTAATTCAATTTTATGTAATTGTTATTAAAAAAATTAAATTACTTGAACAAACTGTATAAAATCTGAAATAAAATTTCTTTACTAGTGATTTATTATTGTTATTATAATAGTATTTATGAAAAATTAGCTGTACGGAATTATATTAAATATTTCATGATTTATTTCGACCATACTTTTCAATGATAAGATCCGTCGAATAATATCTTAATAAAATTTGATCAAACTTAGATACTTTATTTTATTTTTCTTATAAATGAATATAAAATAGTAAAAATTTTATGAGTATTTTTATTTATTTATTTCTAATATTAATAATATAAGATCGAAAGTTTAATTTATTTAATCCAATGTTCAAATGCTGAAAGTAAATAAAATAACTTTATAAATGCAAAGTATGAAACTTGAATCAATCATTTGGTGTTAAACATTTATATATAATTTATTTATTATGTATTTAGATATTTTTGTGGCATCAACCCAAAAAAATTGGAGTCTTCTTTGAATCTACTAGTTAAACGATGAATTTATACAACACTTGGTAGTATGAACATTGTTTATTTATATTAATGTGAAATTTTAGGTAAAATAAAATAAAAATTACAAATAGTCATAACTTTCCATATAGTTCTATATACTGTAAAAACAGTACTTATTATTATATAAATTAATACTAGTAATTATATATTATTACTTTTAGCGACTATATTTATAGATGTTTAGAAAATTTATTAAATTTGCAAAGAAACGATTATTTTTAAAAATTTATAAACATTATTATATGAGAAATATTGTAAGGAGCAAGGCATTAATATTTGTATTAATTGCATTAATAATTTGCATTAATAATTGCACAATATCATTGATTTTTTTTTTTAATTATTTTATCAAATGTCATTAAATGGTAGTTTATAATTATATATAATTATTATTAAAATTGTCATTTTTATTAGATTATTATTAATTAAACAGAATTATAAATTTATAAGTAGAACTTAGATAGACTAACTATAAACTATGATTTAGGAATTCAATAATGTATTAAAAATTTATGAAATATATAAATATTACGTTATTTATAGTATCAAGTTAATTATAAAAAATGTCAATTTTTTAAATCGTAAAATCTATAATGTAATCTATAATAAAATACAATGTAGTAAAAAAATGTAAAATCAATTTTAAATAAAAAATCCATATATTGGACCTTAAAATTAAAAAAACTAATTATTGAAAACTAGTTAAATTTTATTTATAAACGAATGTAGTTTCGAAAAACATATTATCAGCATATATCCAATTCAAAGTATTAAAGTTTAAGATTGTAAATGCCTTATGTAAAAACGTTATATTAATCAAAAAGTCAATCGAATTTGCAATATGTGCACGTTAAATTTTATAAATAGTTAAAAAGGTTCAGACAAATTATAATCCCCAAAATAGTAATATTAATAATTAGTTAATATAATATCATATATATCATTTATTTATAAATATGTTAATAAATAAATAAATAAATAAATAAATATATATGTATATATATATATATATATATATATATATATATGCTCCTTTAAAAATGCTCCTTTAAAAATGAATATTATTATCCAAATATTATTATATATTATTTTGTTAAAAAAAATTAGGTTTGTTGTAATAGTTGTTGTAATAATGATAACAAAATAAGCATTTAAATAAATTTCATGAATTTGTCAAGAAATTGAAATAATTTTATTAATTACTTTAAATAAATGGTACAGATTATTTTGTGAAGTATATTTTAATTTTATATTTAAGTATAACTACTATATAAAAAAAATTTTTTCCTTCGTATTCAAAATGTTTACTATTTTTAAAATAAATAAAATTATTAAAAAATGACTAACATAATGTCAATAAATAATAAATATTAAATTATTAATGAATAATTTATTACGCAAGTAAGTTTTACGTCAAACTATAAAAACGAATAATTGTAGTATTTAGTACAACATTATACAATGTAAATGTAAGATTTCTTTTATTCATATTATATTATTTCATTTACTACAAGAATTTGAGTAACGACAATTTAAAAGTGCTTTTAATCAGTCACGAATGGAGTCTTTTAGAATACTAATTAATGGATCAATAATATATTAATAAATAGCAGTTAATTGAAAAAATTTAGTTTCTTTGTAATAGTGACTTTTAAATTAATTTGTTTTAATTTATTTTAAATTAATTTTACCAATATAACTATGTATTTAAATCCAAGTAATGTTACTCTATTTAAAGAAAAAATTTTTTGCAGCATACAATTTGCTTCATTTAATCTTTCCTTTTTACGGCGCACATATTTAGACTCGTCACTCGTCAATAAAAATTTGTTATAGTCAAGTACATAATGAGAAAGCAGTATAATAATATATATTATTTAACGTATGTTTTTTTATAACTTTAAGATTGAATATACAAACGAAACATAAGCCGTATAATGCTAGAAAATGTTCAAGTATTTGATTCTTATATTTACTAAAGATAAAAGATTGGATTAGCTTGTGCAGTTCTTTTATTTTCATTAATTTTTTATCCTGTCTATTTTTTTATCTTTATTATCAGCGATAATTTATGTCTGTGCTTATGCGCGGTTGATTTTTTTTTGCCGTTTTTGCCTCACAAAACTTTTAACTTTTGTTGCGGCAGTTTTTGACCTAATTTGATTTCATTTACCTACTTTTTTTTTACCCTCAAGCAGTATCAGAGTACTATTGACTTTGTGTTTGAAAAATTGACTTGTTTTTCTTTTTATCATCGATAATTTGAATAATAAACTGCGACATATTGTTTTAAAAAACATGCAATTACTTTCATATAAATTTACGTTAATCATTTAGTTCATTTATATTAGCTTTTAAAGAACTTTTATATGTAATAAAATAATAGTGTTCTAATTTTAATGTATTATATTTAATATTTATAGTAAATTTTTCTCTTCTTTTTAATAGAACTGCTTTCATATGAATGTTACGATATTTTATAAGACTCAAATTAAAATAAAAAATTTCAAATAATAATATATTAATATGTTCGATTATTTTTGTATGTAAATTTAATCAAAATCAATCACACTTTTAAGTATGAAGATATGACTTTCTCCAGCACATAAAATAATAATGCTCGTGCTATTATTAAAAACTTTGAAAATTCTTGTTAATTGACTTGGTTGGACAGTCTTTAAAGTAGAAAAGAGTCAGGCAACTTTAAAGTTAGACTGCGTACGAAGATTAATTTTTTATATAATGAATTGATAGACGCATTAACAAACATTAAAAATATAATTATGAAGACGTTTATAAACATTCGAGAGTATAGTAATGAACTTCAATGGATTTTGAATAAGATTTGAATTAAAATAAATGCAAACAAATACATCATATTGAACGATAAAGTTATTAAATTAAATAAACGGTACAAATAAAAATTAAAACAATTCCAAAATAAATTATAAAAAGTGAAAGTTTCCTTTAACTTAATGGACGATCGATTCAGATGTAAAGCACCCTGTAATTATACTTAGTATCTTGTTATAGTGAATTTTAGTGTGTAAGTTAGTGAGAATTACAAAAGCAGGCTCGATTTATGTTGTAGTATAGAGCAATGTTTGACGAAGAGCCTCGTTGCACTAGAATAATGTTCACCCTGTCTAATGGTTGCATTACGAGGCTCATGTGGCAGCTTATCTGCCGAGTGCGAAGGCACTTAACTTGCGGCTTCGATCACCTGTACATCCCTGATAAATGCGGAAAGCACACGGAAGCGGTAGAAAAAAGACGGGTCTTCCTTTGAGTCCGCTGCGGGCAGAAGCCTTCGGCTCCTTTGAATCAAGCGTAGCACAGTGTGTTTTCTCTCGCGCGGGGGTGGGAGTAAGGTGTATACATGCTCTAGCTGCCGCTCGGCTACCGGAAGGCCCCCGAGAAATTTAATGAATGTCGATGCGGCTTTTAATGAATCCAGGACTCAAAAGAAGTCTGAGCATAATTTTCAGGCACCTTGTTAATTCGTTTTTTTTTCTCGAAGACCTTTTTTTATTCTTTTCTTTTACTTTGTAAGGGTTTCGCTAGTACTTTCATTGATCTTTTTTTCTTTCGCAGTGAAAAGTGAGCCGAAATAATACGTGCGCGCGCCTATAATTCATCATGCCTATGTCCACTTTGAAACTCTGCGATATACTTCGTAGTCTTGAATTTCAATAGAATATGTATGCATTCTTAAGACGATTTAAGTACAATACACTCGGCTCGATTTAAATGTTAAGTAAGAATTTTCACGATTTATTGTATTTAACTAAACTACTCTCGCTACTTCAACTTTATTATTTATTATCTAAAATTATATCTATAATTATTTATACATATATATATATATATATATATATATATATTTATTTATTTATTTATTGTGACGTATAAATTAAGTAATTCTGAAATAAATACTTAATTAATATAATTAAGTTTTTTTATAAATAATTTTTATTTACTATAATGACTCAATGGATGTTCCGAATGCATTTCAAAGACAAGCATTAATCAAATGAATTTTCTCGACTTTATTCCTATTCGTAATAATGAATATTATAACGTAAATTATAAATTGCTATGAGAAAGCATATTTTTATATCTTTACTATGTAAGTTCAACGATGAACAAGCATTAACTGGTTTCGCACAAATATACTTATATGTACCTGAACTTTACGACGACGACTTGGTTTGTCTAGTGGTTTCGCAGTCTATAAACTATGCGCTGGTATACGTGCTAAGTCATTTTTTAATCATAATTCCGAGAAGCTGTGCGAGGGTCTGCAAACGTCAAAAGGTTGCGTGCAGCCATTTGCTGAGCGAAAGAAACGAGTTACCGTACGTACGACATTTTGTAGCAAAGATACGTTTCACTGTTTTTCTTTCCTTTTTTTTTTTTTTGCACATTTAGCCTTACGCACACGCACTCGTACTTGACTCACTACAACTGCACCGTTTTTTCGAGTACCCGGTATCGGTGGGCTCGGTACAAGTCCATTTTATGCTTTTTTCCATCCGGTGAATATAAAATGTAATTGAACGATAAAGATCTTGGAAAAGTAGGACTTGGAATACTCGAGTGCCGTTGCTTCTCTTTTTTCGTCCATCTTCAAAAATATTTTTAACTTTGTATGATCTTTATGATCGCTGTGTTTTTTGTTATATTTAATAGCACAAAAGTGTCAACAAATTCACGAATAATATATTTTTCTTTAATGTTAATCAAAAACGTATATTTTACCGGGATGGTCTTTTATGCAATATTGTAAAGGCATTTTTAATTTATTGATAAATCCAATTGGATGTTGATTTTTATTAATCGAGTAAAAGTTTCTTAAAATTCAGCAACAAGATATTAGAATACATTTAAAAATTTTAACAAAATAAAAAAAAAAATTAAATTTAAATATAATAAAACGTTTTAGAAGTTAATGTGAAAATGTCATTTTCGACACAAATAGAAAGTAAATTGATTTGCCAAAAAATGGATAGTCATATATCTGATATTAAGTGCTTATTATTTTAGAAATTATAGTCTTTAGAATGTTATAATCAGAGGCCGATGACTTACGTTGTAAATTATCCTGTAAGTTAGTGTAGTTGCAAAGATATAAAAATTTAGCGTTTGTGGTTAATGAAATAATTTTACTACTGACAGAATAAAAACAAAATGTTGATATACTTTACTCAAATTAACTTTCGTTTAATTTGAGTTGATTTTACGTTAAATTATCCTTTTACAAATAAATACATCGATTAGTACAATTTGAACTAAAATTTAATAAATTATAAATTATAAAAATTTTTATAAATGCAAAATTTTCATAAAACGTTAAAGTTAATACGCATAAAGATCTTTATAGAATATTATTGCTGGGCCTGAACATTTTTTTCGTAATAAAGCAAATTATTATTTAATCATAAATGATAAATTAAATATAATCATATATATATATATATATTTCACAATGTCTTTAAATATAGATTTAATTTATCTAAAATAAAATTATGTATGATTTTAAATTAACACTAACAACTGGGTTTAAAAATCATATTTTTAAAAATATACTTAAAATCTAGGAAACTTAAATTTTTCTCTTTTAATAAATGTAATTAACCGCACTTATTTTGAACGAGAGGATTGAAATTTAAGTTATAAATATAAAAAGATTGTATTATCTGAGTTTGTCTATTATACCATCTATCCATTGTGTGGAATCTCGCAGGAATGAAGTCAAAATAATTTCTTGTTTCGTAAATTATAATATAAAATAAACCGTTATTATTGCATTTTATTTAATAAGTATACTTTAATAAATCTATAAGAAGCAATTAAAATTAGTATCGCTATTTCAAACTTTTTAATATATACCATATGATCGAGTGATATTTTCGATGGATCTAATGTTCAAAAGAATAAAAAAAAAAAATACTTTGATGAACGAAATCAGCTACCGTATATCTACTACTATAGCAAGAGCGAAAGAAATATTATACTCGTGTTTAAAACTGAATCTCATCGCTGACACTACGCTGGTTAATTATGTTCCATTTGCTCTAATTAAGAGCGCACGTCGGCATTAACTTTTGACCCTGACATCTATTACTCGGGCGGTACCTTCCGCTGGTTCGCAGAGCATTTTATGCGTGTCATTGCCAGTACATCTTTTTTATATGCTTTGACATATTTAACATGAAAAACTGAATGAGTTCGTCCTTTTTGTGGTTTGCCAAATAATGAAGAATTTCCTGAAAATTGAGCGAGTTATTTCTGTTTCGCTAAAAAGCGGCCAAGATGTTTAAGATTGATTTTTAAATCTCAAGTACTGATGAATTATTGAAATAAAAAGTGTTAATTAATCCTCAACCACGAACTGAATACTCCGATATTAGTAATCCTTTAACAAAGAAGTTAATTATGACGTTTTTAGAATATATTTTATTTTTTGTAACAATTCTATGATATGAATCATATTCAAACTCTTATTCTATAATATCACTTAATTCAAATAAACAGTGAAGGACTTTTAATTAACATTTATTACATAAGATATTTAAAATTACCCTATTTTATATTTATTTAAGGCTTATTTATTTATTTATATATAGATTACTTTAAAAAAAAACAACACGAATTTAAATAGAATTATTAACGTACGCGAATAATTAATAAAAATTATACATGGAATGAAAAATTTGTATTGCCTACGCGTTAGAATTATAGTTTCAAACATCTTCAAACTTAATGCATAACATGAGCTCGTAATTAATCCAATGCATTTCAGTTTGGACTGCATCTTGCAAGACTGAATGTGTCGTCTTCATCTTCCTCGGACGTATCATAAATTTTTTGTACGTTTACGCATGTATAAGCGGGGGGGGGGATTGTGTAGCGATACAATGCCACAGACCTGAAAGATGAGCGACAGAAGTTTGAGCTAGAATAACTGTACTATGACTGTTTACCTTGTCTTGTCTGCATTCATGTGTGAATGTTAAAATGAATAAAAAAGGTTATGCCTGAGAAAGATTATAATTTCAAATATTAAAAAAGAATAGCAACGTTTTATTTATTATTATCTGTTATTTTATCCTTTTTTTATATACCGACTGCAAAATGTAGTAATTAATTAAAATCGGTACTTTTTTACTTTTTACGTGTAGATTTGAAAACCTATTTACAGAGTATATTCCTTGAATATTTTTAATTGTACAATAATATTTTATTAATTTTTAGAAATTATAATCATCTTTTTTGACAAACATAAATTGAAAAGCAATTATTATATTATACAATGAAAATTTGAATGCTTTTATTTGTAGGATTTCATGCAATCTTTCATGGTTATGCTTTTATTTTAATTTTAATTTTTTCTTTTCTGATATTTCTGAAAATATCCATAGAAATCCACTTAATATTTAATTATTAGAAAATAATTAAAAATTTGTTTAAGCGTGTGTATAATGATTTTTACAAATCCATTTAAACAGCCTGACAAATCATAAACAAGTAGCGTAAGAAAGAATGCATAAATTAGGAATTGTAAGAAGAAATTGACAATAATTAGATGATAGGGGCGAAGAGAAAGTGTCCGGTATTCGGCCTTTTAAAGCACAACAACTCACGGTTCGATGAGATTGTCGTATTCGGGTCAGGAAGGGGGCTGCGAAAATTCTCCCTTTCTTTGGTTATACGCGAACGCTCGCATCCTGAATAATTCCCATTAGCCAGGTTGCATAATTCAGAGGGGAATCCGGTACAGTGTAGAGCCAAGCCGCCGCCATCAGAAATGGATTTTTGCCACAGTCTGGGCGCAAGTCATCCCTTGAGGACGCACTCGGGGATTTATAATCGAATGAACGCGCACACTTTTGGGACGTGAGCTTGCCAGATCCTTTGTGCGAATGAACGACGGACATATGAATGGATTGACGAATGCAAGTATATGTTCGGTAATCTGAAAGGCTGATGATGTTTATTTAATGATGTAGATACTGGGTGACATAGTTTCCTAGATAAGATTTCTCGCGTCTTTTGGACTTCCTCCGTAGCTCTCAACTTGTTAATTTTTAAATATGAAACACATCTATAGATCATCTCTTGTTATGTTATATTACCAATACAGAGTGCTCATCTCATTTAGAATATCGTTTCAAGTTAATTTTTTTGTTTTTTTTTTTTGTTTTTAAGCTAATTAAATTAATGTAGCTAGAACAATGAATAACTAATATTTTTAGCTGGTTTGCATTTATCTTGTATTCAATTTGTATATTTCATTTGATAATAGCTTGTATTTTAAATTGATATTACGTTTTTTATTGATTTTTTTTTAAATATACCCAAGGATTTGCCAAAATAAACTTCATTACTTTTAATCTAAAAGCTTTAATATATTTGGAATTGCATTTATATTTCTTCCAATTTCAATTATGTTCTAAAATCTAATTTATACAAACGATATTGCCAAATATTGTAAATAAAACAATAAAGAAAATTAATAAATATATCTAGTGTAAAAGCTTAAATATCGTTTACTTTGTAGTGTTCTAAAAAGTAAATTTTACTTTATATTCGGTAGGAAAGCTCCTTAACTTAGAAAGTTCAACTCGAACGAAAGTTAATGTACCTAAAATATTTTTGGTGGGAGCTTGCGCATAAAAAATTTAAGGCGTGTTTCTTTGATGAGTTCCTGGGATTGTCGGCATTGCGGAGCGCACTTTAAGAATTCCACACTTTCAGGTGAAACGCTTCTGGAAGTTCAAGTTGTACAAACTCTGCTAAAAGTTTGTGCTTTAATTTAATTTTTAAATTATTATCAATCGAGTGGATATTACTGCATCCAGAAACGGTAACAATAAAAAGGAAATAATGGAAAAATATTAGACTTTAAGAAAGTCGATGGTAACAAAAATAAATGTTACACGTAATCACTCGATAAACAGTTTTATATTTTTTATACAATTTGATATTTCCAATTCGCTTCATTATTTTTTTTCAATGCGTAAATTATACAAATGCAATTTCTAAATGATGAACAAACAAAATACTATTGGCCGCGTGTTAAGTGTTGACATACGAAAGTCAGAAATATTTTTAACATATAGGTTTCCAATAGATTTGAATTATAGTTTATTATAGACTTTCTAAATTGTCATTACTTAAATGCTTAAAAACATAGCTTTATTGAGAATTAAATTTATTGATGAGAAAAGGAATGGAAAGCAGTTAAAAGTGAAGCTTGTATGAAGAGGAAGGGGCGCGTTAAAATTGAATTTTCTTTCAAATAAGCTTCATAAATCTTTGAAATTTTTATGCAGCATATTACTGATACGAATATCTTTTCGCTCTTATGGTTTCACCAAAATCCGGCTGCTTTGAATTTGCGGCCGAACTCCTTTAAGACGAGGGCGGGCGCTCGTAAATATTCGAAAGGTCGCGCGTCTGGCAGGACTTTGGTCGAAACCTCCAAACGGAGTTGCGTATTTTATTTCTCGACTCGTAATCGCTTGGGAATGGAATCTTATTCTCTATATGGCAGGCGCTGCGTTTTTTTTCTAATAGAACGTCCTACAAGCAAATCATTTATGTTTAACGGGAAAAAGTTTGGGCTTTTTCAATTTTTCTTCTAAATTAGCCTGAATTATGAATTTTTACTTTAAAGAAGTATCACTAATATACGCCCATAGACATTACCAAATCTTCTACGGTTCACATTAATTTCACGCAGTATAAAATACTTTTAAAGTACATAAGTAGCATTGAGAAACTTATTCGATACGATTCGAATTTTATGATTCGCCTAAATATTATTATTATTATTATTACTATATTATAAATAATAAATCAATCCTTTAAATTATAATTGGGTGCGATTCAGAACATTAAATTTTATGACTTCATTAGAAAAACTTTGCCTTCTCTCTCTCTTTCTCTCTCTCTCTCTCTCTCTCTCTCTCTCTCAATCCCTTTATCTGTCTATATTACACACACGCACGCGCGCGCGCGCGCGCGCACACACACACACACACACACAGAAATATCAATTAAATCTTCGTTTAATTTTTTTCGATTTTAATTGATAACTTTAATTTCATATTATTTTAAGAAATTCTTACATCTATTTCAGAACAATATTATTAATCAAACGGTCATGTTTATTGCAATTATCATTGTGTGGTATATATTTACAGTTAATGTCATTTCATATAATTTTAAGT
Organism: Ceratosolen solmsi marchali; assembly: GCF_000503995.2. Classification (NCBI taxonomy): domain Eukaryota; kingdom Metazoa; phylum Arthropoda; class Insecta; order Hymenoptera; family Agaonidae; genus Ceratosolen; species Ceratosolen solmsi. The sequence goes on along the minus strand of NW_011948419.1, from coordinate 5,589,036 downwards.
TAATATTATTCCAATTACATTAAAACTATATAATTAAAATACGAAGTTAATTATACACCATTTAAATATGTTTACTCGATTCTTTTACTACTCATTGCTATTAAATTATCAGTGTATAGGTAACGTTGATTCATAATTTAGTACATATTTTAGTATTTAACTTGGGCCTGTTTTTTTTCCTTGAAAATTATGCATAGAAGTCTTGCATAAAAATAATGTGGTTTTTAAATTTATGTCAGTTTTAAACTTAAATAATGTTTTAAAGTAAATAATACCTTTAATATTGTTTCATACTAAGATTTAGAAACGAAGAGCTTCCCTATAAAATTTAAGGATAGAAATGAAATATATTATAAACTTGAGGATATGTAGAGAGAGAGAGAGAGAGAGAGAGAGAGAGAGAGAGAGAGAGGGAGAGAGAGAGAGAGAGAGAGAGGAGCCTGGCGCGCGTTTGACTCGAATAATTAACGGTATGCCTGGCACGTATCTCTACAAACGGGATAAAGGTGTCCGTGAAATCGTGCCCTTATGTATGCGTGAGTCGAATTTCTTGTGAATAAAAACGACGAATTAGAAGGAAAGAAGTGTAATGCATCAAGAATTCAAACATATTGTAATTAATTCAGCAGCAAATTTATCGCATTTTACTTCTTTTATTGTACATTTATATTTTACATTCTTATTTTCCTTTAATATTCAAAGTTAAGCAAACTTTAGAATAAGTTGTAAATTCTTGAGTATCAATCAGCAAATTTATTTAATTTTATGAGTATTTTATTTCGTAAAATAATTTATTTCTTAAATTTTATAAAAATAAACAGTTTTTATACTTTTGATATGTACAATTGTGTAATAATACAATATTAATTAATTCAAGTTCATCATTTACGTTTTTGAAAATATTTATAAATTCTTTGTGCATATATATATATATATATATATATATATATATAGGTGATGATCATTCCTTATGTTGAGTTATTTCACCGTTAAATTTAATAGTTTAGTACATCCAATTAAAATTTTTATTTATTAACTTTCTGACACATCTGACATTTAATGTTATGTATAATAGAATATAATATTCATAGAGTAAGCTATTGATAATCTTATTGTATTAAGGATTACTAAAGTATTATATTTATAAATTATATCGTGCACAATAAAAACAATTCATTTATTGAATATTATAAAGCTCAAAAGATAGAAAAGTATATAGTAGTAAACGTGTATGATTGAAAATTCAGAGTAGATTTAATTGGTAGGTTATTTTTACTATTATGATTACTGTCACATTAAGAATAATGTTTTATGAGTTCGTATTAATTTTACAAAAGTTTATGAGCTTAAATGAAATAACAATTTTTATACGAAATTACATAGTTATTAAACTTAAACAATGGTTAATTCCATAAACATTATGTATTATAGCATAACATTATATAAACGTATGTACAAACAAATATATACAAAAAATATATACAAACAAACATAAACGATATATTTCTAGAAATATTATTAATGTTATTATCGATTATTGTTGATTTATTGATAGGTACTTTCTTTCTTTCACCACTTACTATTACGCATGCTTACAATCAATAACAATATTTCGATTGTTGCATGCACTTTTCCTTACCTACATATAAATTGTACCTATAAAAATACAAGTATATAATATTTGAAGAAATAAAGATACTACAACTAGAGTATTTTTGCTTATATAGAGAAATTACAAAAATTCAGACCTCATGATCAGTTAGATAGAAAGAAGCTATTTTTGCTACGGGATACGGAGTTTCATAAAAAGGCCTTATCAGAATCAATTTTTTCCTATCAACGTGCAACAGAACAGCAAATCTTTCGATTACGCACTCTCATTAATCACGTTCGTCCTGAAAGTTCTGAAAGCCCACACCATTCCCTTCTAACCTCTTGTTCCTATTTTTTAACCGTCCTGGCACGCCATCTATACAACTCGCGGACATGGTCAAATGCAAAAAATAAAGAAATTTACCCCTATCGTGCGACTAGGCGGGAATGTAAATCACGTAAGAAGAAGAAGCAACAACGGCTGCCAGTAGTTTTGTCTTCTTTTTTCACTCGGAGTTTTGTGGATTTTTATTATGCCTTGCAAGAGGTGATCCAGCGCACGATTTATGCTAAAACATTGAGATCGCGAACTTAAAAAACAAAATGATAGAGGTAAACATGTAACGGACCAAACTAACAGAAAATTAATTATGAAGCTTTCTTGGAATACTTTGGTATTTTGCACATACATGCTGTTCCAAACTTCGCATAGATTTCGTTTAAAAAATTTGTTTACACATTTGACGAAAAGTAATTATTTATTATAAGTAAATTGTTTATAACGAAAAATATTCTAAAATTATTTATGAATTATAAGATTAACTTTTCTTGCTAACAACAAAGAATTTTTTTCATTTATACAAAGCTAATGGAACTTAATACCAATTGTATGTACTGCTCCAATTTCTAATTTATAGGCTTCCTCATAATTTTTATTCATAATTATACATAATTTAAATTTAATATATACCTCAGTAGTAACTTATTATTTCATAGTAGAATTTAATTTATAGTTAATATTTCATGTTCTTTGAATTTTGTGTAATGAAATTTTTTCAAATTTGATACTTTTTTGCTCATAATCTACACGTTTTTCGTTAAAATTACCGTCTAATTGTATGGACATTTTGGGTAAAAAAAAATACATTTTGTCAAACATCTTCCATTTCTATATCTTTTTTGAGCTTCAGCAACTTTATATTGTAATAAAATTGTTTTTTAATATTTATCTTTTGCTTAACACAAAAAATATGGATGTTACTTACGTCATACATAGATTGACTATAGCTTTCATTACAGTAATGTTTGTTCAATAACACTATTTATTTTCTTTCGGTTTTCAAATCCATTCTTATAGTTACTTGACTAAAATTAATGCTTTTCTTTCAGCAAGACTTAGCAATTTATATATATATATATATATATATATATATATATATATATGTATTATAAGATACATATACATATATATATATATATATATATACGTTAAATGTCTACAATTCTTATTTGTAAATTAAGCTTAACGTTACAGTATAGAATTCGTAATAAAATGAGCATAAAATATAAATTAAATTTATTTTAATTGTTAACTGAAACTATTATTGTTTTAAAAATTTATTATTACATTAAAATTGAACTACACTTATTAACATTTTATTAAATAAAATGTTTTGATAGTGTTATCGTGTTGTTAGATATAGTTTGTTAGATTTGTTAGATATAGTTAAATAACGTTTTCTTTATATACAATGCAAAATATATTTAATGAAAATATTAAATTTTTAGAAAAAAAAAATTACTATAATAATGTATAAGTAGTGGCACAATATGCTTAATAAGAACTAAAATTATGTTGTAAAATAAGCTTTAGCTGTATGAATTTATTCATATGCCTCGACTAAATTATAAATACATTAAAAATATTCATACGTTTAATTATTAGTTAATTAAGTCGAACGATTAAGAATTTAAATATTTATCAATCTTCGTATAACATAATTGATTACAACCAAAATAATTCATGTCTAGAATAAATAAATGAGTAGTTATAAAAAAAGTAATCGATCTCAGTATAAATCATTCGATTCATTCGTCTTTTCGAGCAGATGAATGATATTGCAGTTTATTGTTCTATAATTTAAATGCAGCCATAAGATATAAAGAGTTCAAATTTATTGGGAATCCTAATTTGGTATACAAATGCACGATATAGTTTTATAATTCAATCAAAGCACATTATATAATTATTATAATTAATTGTTATAATTATACATCCCAAGCTGAAAATAAAAAATAAAATAACGTTTCAAATTCAATGTCGGTGGTTCAATGGTGTCAAAGGCTTTATTATTAGTCTAAACGGAAATGCAAATAAGTTTGCCATATTTTCATAACGTTACAATTAATGAGGTATTTGTATTTTTGTTCTATGGCTCGAAAGAGTATTTATTGCCAAGTACATAATACCTCTTTCCGAAAGTGTCGAATCATCGCAATGAAAAAAGCTGCTCTCAGAAATAAAAGGCTTGTTCGTTAAATCGAGGTACCGAAACGCAACGCGACCGCATTCAAAATGTTATCGGAAATGCGGTCGGTCTCGATCTCGCCAAACGTTTTTGCACATCGCAGCTACAGTTGGAAGCCTGAGGCGAGTCGACGGGCCCCTGCCCATAAGTTTAAAAATCCAGAGTCGTGAGACGGTCCTCTAATTAAAATTTTTCGACGTGTCATCCGCTCCCTGCATATTTTTCCCATTCCAAAGAAAGAGTTCAGCTCCCGCAACGGGCCTCCAGGATTGACTCTCCAGCTCCGAATTCCCGAGCATCCAACGGTCGCGCGAAAATCCAATAGTCAAGCTGGAAAAGCTAAAGCCAACGGAGTCGTGCGTGTGAATGACCCAAGGTTCCGAGAGCTCCTCGACTGCCCACGCACCGGAAAGGAGTATTACACGAGAGGCGCGATCATGCACTTTCGCGACTTGTGGCTTTATGCAGGCGAGCCGAGTCGAGGTTCTCGAACTTAAAGGGCGTTTCAAAGAGCGGATGATGTCGTGTTGCTCCGCGACCGGCACTCGAGCCACCCGTTTCACCTACGTCGATGTTCCTTTCCAACCTTTAATGCAGGAGGACATGAGAGGGAGGGCCGCGAGCCAAGAAGCAGCCTGTGGTTATTGGAAAGACAGAAAATCGTTTCCGCATATTTTTTCATTTCATTTTTTTTTCTTTTTTTGTTGTGCATCAAGGAAATACTCGACGCTCGTGTAACATATCATAATTCATTTAATTGGGTCACTGCAGATACTGATGAATAATTGTTTTCATGGTGCGCTACAAAAACTTTTCCGGAAACGAATTGATTTTGCAATCTGACGTCCTATTATTAACTGGATGCTTCATAACCTAGAAAATTCCTAAGAAACTTGTAAAATCGAGATAACTAATGATTTGTGGTAGAGTACTGAGCGAATGTTCATTCATTTAATAAACTTTTAATAATAAAATAAAATAAAATAATAAAAATAAAATAATTTTATTCATTGAATTGTATAAAATTTTCATATTTTTTAAACTAGAAATTGATCATCGGTATTATATATTCTTTTTAATAATGTCTTTTGTTTATAATAGAAGGTAAAAGTATTTGGGTTATGTTCGCCTCGATAAATTTTGGCATCGAAATATAGGAATATCGATTGTAACAAAAATTTTAAGTAATAATTCGTGCTTTCAATTTCAATAGAAATGTCGTTAATATTATATTTAAGCGACGGGCAATATTAAAAATTAAATATTGTACGGAATGATAATGAGCGTCCATCTTATTAATGAGTATGAAATAATTGGAAATAATTTGAATGTTGATATTTTTATTATAATTATTCTAATAAGACCTTCATTTCTTAGATTTTATTTAATCTATACAGATTTTTTATAGACAGAAACATAAAATTTAAGATTATTGCCTTAAAATTACATACGTGAATTATTAAAATAATTATTGGAAAAAATGTGATTTTTTTACGCAATAGTAATAATACGCAGTTTAATATTATCATTAAATGATTGCGTTCGTATTAGATACTTAAAATGCTTGTGACAATAATAGCCAATTATCCTGTGTTCTTTATTAATTGATCAGAAATATATGTTTATTTTATACACTTTAATGAAAGTAAATCTTGAAAGTTTTAATAGTCAAATGCTAGTAGGTTGATATATTTACTTGTTCCAAATGTAGTTTATGTATTTATGTACAAAAATAAATGTAACATTTCATTTTTAACTTGCAGTAATATCTCTTCAATGTCTGTTACTAAATTAGCACGTACATTAGCTTCTTGAAGTATTGCTAATGAATTTCATACATATGAACTTTTATGTCACTACAATTTTCTTATTATTATATTACATCAATGTTAATTGTCTTAATAATTGCTGAATATACTAAGCCACTTATGTAATACATTCCATTTCGTTTGTTTTTAAACTCTTGATATGAAAATTACAATTCATGGTTCTTTACATATAAATTTTATTGCTTTCTATTATTAAATATTAAAAAATAATGAGAAATTATCCGTCGTGTGATATGAACCCGTAGTTCCGACCAAAAACATAGTACAAGTTGATTGTAAGTGTTTTTCGTGAGTGGCTTACTCGTTTTGATCGGTATTTAATCAAATTCAAGCACGAAAGGAGGAGGAAAAAGAATAAATTCTTAACTTGGCAGAACTAAAAATATGGCACCCTAGCTATCGTGCCTTCCTTCTTCATAGTATCACCACTAATGGAACTTGCGCTTTTCATTGGCAACGTAAACAATGCAGAACACGCGTTCCCATAAGAGCGCCCATTTGCCGCTCCTCATCCCTCATCCCTCATTTCTCTCTCGCTCTCTCTCTCTCTCTCTCTCTCTCTCTCTCTCTCTCTCTCTCTCTGCTTGGGTAAGAACCGCCCGCACGCGACACGACTTTGTAAGTGTGTTTCGCATGTTCTCATGCGAATACTTGTCTCTAAAAGCACTTCCCACGACTCGAGCAGTTCACGTTGCCACTTGCGTTTGACGGACTTGACATTACATGCGTATTTTCTTTTTTTACTGTCTTGTTGTGTGTTTGACGTACCTTACTTCACATGGCTTTTATCTTGCTTTTATTCGCAATTTATTAATAAATCCCTAATTTTATATTTTATTTATACCGTTTATTGTATTATCAGAATATCTTCAATTGGGGTAGAAGTATCAAAGCGTACATTAATGAATTATGTTTGGTTAGTGCATTCTTTTTAACATTATTTTTAAACTATTAAGCTTTGAGCGTGCAAGTCTTCTGTAATTGTATTAACTGTTCAATTTACGTACTTCGATGTTAATATCACGCACGATTATGAGTCAATAGCGTATAATTAAAAGGGAATTGTTTTAGATTAAAATCCTAAATTAATCAATATTAAGATTTTGCAAGTATCTATTATCTCGAGTTTGTTATCTACATTAGATTCTCTATACACTGCAAGGACCGGTATAAAGTCACTTTTTCTCTGGCGGATGCAGCAACATAATTCACATATACACATTATAATTAAAAATATCTTGTCCCTATTTAATAATTCGTAATATATAAAAAGACCTTGATACGTTTTTTTTGGGGCAAGTTTAACAAAGCATCATGAATCTCAAGTCGTATACTTTGTCTTACGCGAGTGTACACGCACACGGTAACATGAATCAATCAAGATGACAACACTTGAATTAACAATAAAGAAATTTTACTTTATCTCTTCTAATACTGATTATTTTATCAATTTCTAATCTAAGAAATTTTCATCTTTACATTCTCTTACTCTTTGTTGCAAGGCGCATTTTTTCAATAATTTTAAACCTTTTTCTAATAATAATTTTAATATAATAATAATCTAATAATAGTTTTGTAAGTTACAATAAATAATTTATTGCAATTAAATTAATAGCTACACAGTTTTTCAAAAGTTTTATGTCGGTTATGAAAATTTAGCGAAAATTATCAAAATAAAATACATTTTTACATATTTCATACTTAAAACACAATAAAAGCCAATTTCTATAAAGCCTGTGGTGTTGTAATAACAATTATAGAGTCAATTAAAACAAAATTTATCTTTCGCAGAATAATCCTTAATGGCTATATTGACATTAGTGGTGAAAATAATGCAATAAATGATGAGGCCCATTTTAAAATTATCTTTTAGACAAATCAGTCGCTTTCACGAAGATGAGTAAAAAGTCATGCGGCGTTTTTCCCCAGCAATCAATCGATTCTCCATATCAATCAGGCTAATGCAGTCAGGTTTTTGCACGGCGTGAAAAAGCCAATTGATAATCGCCTGATAATCGAATGAGAGAGCATTACGGGGCGATAATATCGATTGGCGATTCAAGTGCAATGCGGGATCTACAATACAACCCGATCGTTCTTTCTCTGCAATTTTTCATCCTCTTGCTTGGATTATAGTGGAGGCACTCGAGCTCGGCTTTGGCATGATCGACAGGTCGGCGTCCCATCCACTTCTAGATCCTACTACCTCTCGAAGCAGCTTCTTCTTCTCTCCATCCTCTACTACCTCCTCCATCTTCCTCTCCCTCATCATATTCTTATGATTATACTCTTTTGTTTGATATACTTTTTTTATACCTTGAAGTTTGGTTAACTCTTTTTCTCCGCATCCTTCATTCTGACTGCGATTGTCAATTATCTGCTACTTTGAAAAATCTTTGGTTTTTTGATTGTTTTTTTGTTTTTGTTATTTTTGTTATTTTTTATTTTTGTTTTGTCATAAGTATATATTGCCGATCACAAATATTTAACGCAAATCAAATAGTAGCGTCTATTTACTCTTTAGGCTTATTTATTCACATGTAAGGATTAATTATTTAATTATTAAATTAATTATTTTTTATTTTTATTTTTATGGTATTTTTGTCGATTATTGGTTGTTAAAATTTGTACGAATCAAACAGTTTTCAGTACCGTAACGTAAGCAAGCATTTACTTTCAAATCCGAATGTATTGTAAGTGCTCGAAACTTAAAAAGAGGAAATCTTGCAAGTCCTTAAATACATCGCTGAGTGTTGTAGCTCCTTTCTCAAGGATTCCATACACGTGAAAATTCAGGGCTGAAAATTCTCCTCCGCGCCGCGTAACGATACATTCCTGTTGCGTGAGTAATAATCTCGTATCTCACTTGGTCAGTATATGCTTTTCGCCTGCCGAAACTGCGATATGTCGTTGACTCCGCGACCGCGCATAATACGCTCCTGACACTCTTCAACCTTCCTCCTCTCTCGCACTTTCCTTTCCTCCCGACTTCTTGAGAGCTACACGTGCGCGTTTATACACACTCGTGCGTTACATACCTGCCTACCCGAATGCCCCCACCCCCCATACAAGCCACGCATTCGCAATCACTAATTCTCTTTCTCGCTCGCTCGTCTCGTCTGCCTCTTTACGTGGTGAGGAGACGACGGAGGAACCGAGCGCGTGGGATCGCGTCTGGAGAGCCACGACCGGTGGCTGAGACGTCGTGGAAGGGAATAGGTCGCCAGGGCGGGGAAAAGATACGGGGTAAGGGGAATGGTGGAAGGTAACACCGGTAGTTACTCTCTGGTTGTAAGAGCGAGACAACGAAATAGAGGCTATTGCTCCCTCTCTTCCACTTCTCCTCTACCTCTGCTCCTGCACATAGTCGACTTTGTTTTTTCTATCTTTCCTTTTTAATTTCGTCGGCTCTCATCTCCGCTTTCGAAATGTTGCATCTTTTGATTTTTTTCGCCGATTTCAGGGATACTCTCGCCCGCTACGGGAATTCAATACCTCAAGAGACTAAAATTGATCTCCACTCTTGCGTCTTGCAGTTAGTTAACTGCCTCCGCGCCAATTCAACGATCCACGCTCGGAGTAATTATATTGCTCTCGTATTTATTTATATAAAATTACGAATTAAAGGCTTTCGTAGTTATACTTATTATATTAAAATTATCAATTGAAGTAGTATGATTAATTGAAAATTAACGACTGTTTTACAATTTTGCGCCATTTAAAATGTCAAAACGTAATTTCGGAAATTTCGATTCAAATATAATAATTCACGGAACTTTTTTGCCAATGAGGCAACAAGTTACAAATTAAAATATTAAAAATCTTTGAAATTTAACACAAAATAAAGATCTAAATCAAACTGTAAAAAAACATAAAAAAACCCGGTTCAGAAGTACGAATTACGTATTAAATTTAGCTGAATAAAACCTTAAAATCTAAAAATTCTTATTTATAAGTGAATAATATTCCTTTTTTTAACTAATATTTTTCATAGAATAATAGCCTACCATAATTATTAATAGTCATGTGATGTGAATTTGTAGTAAGAAATTTTTTCGAGTGATAAACTAAGCTACGGTTATTTAATATGCATTGTTTATAAATAACATTTATTGACGTTTTGAGTAATAAATAACTTAGTATTAAGTATATTTATTATGTTTGTATCTGTTGCTGTATTATTTCTTACTAAGTATTGATTAATACAATGTGATAATACGATTATAATATGAATCTCATAGTATTTCGTAGTATCAAATAAAGATAGTATGAATTTAGTATTCTTATAGTAATTTTAATTGAATCTTAATCGAATATTGATCGAATAAATGATTAGATTTTAGCAAAAGTAGTGAAAATTAGGAGAATAAATATAATTAAAAGTACGAAAAATTATATAAGAACTATGAATGCATAATAAATTTATCAAGACCACTGGTGTCTTAAATAATATTTTTAAGGCTATACAAAATATGAGTTTAAAATAATTCCTGTACTTAATTGCTAAGGATACACCAATCAAGTCAGGTGGAAGAAAGAAGCCACTACGTGGATAAATTATTGCAATGATGGATAATCATCGCACATACAAGCATATCAGTCGCGAAATCCTGGAAAGGCATAAAATAAACGTACCAGGTTAACTGAGTGGCCATTCTTGCCCCTGGAGGAAAATTTCGCTTTGGTCCTCGCCTACGCAGCCGTTCGTCCCATATTATACATATATATATATATATCCAGCTGCACTTTTTGCGAGCGTAGATGCATGTTTACAGCTAAAATGAGAGAGGTGGATGGCTAGATAAATAAATAGATAGATTGATGGAGAAAGAGAGAGATAGAGAGATAGAGAGATAGATAGATAGATAGATAGATAGATAGATAGATAGATAGATAGATAGATAGATAGATAGATAGAGAGAGAGAGAGAGAGAGAGAGAAAGCGAGAGTTACGTATCCGATATCTTCGGAATGGAGCATAGGTCTCGAGTCCAGGGCATCGGCGGTTGAACGCCACGGGAGGTTCGACCGTAACAGACGCGCGGGAGATAGAGAAAGAGAGAGATACGGAGAAAGAGACGGAGAGCGGACATGGCTTGAACCTGTCTTCGCGCATTCAAGTCTCTGCCGTATAAAGAAAGATAAAGAGATATATATATATATATATATATATATATATATATATATATATTGAGAGAGAGAGAGAAGAATAGAGAGAGAGACAGAGACAGAGAAAGCATGTGTACATGTGTGTGTATAGAGAGAGAGACAGAGACAGAGAAAGCATGTGTACATGTGTGTGTGTATATGTGTGTGTGTGTGTGTGTGCGAGAGTGAGAGAGAAAGAAGTGGCTCGAGGGCCCACCTGCATTCCATCAAGCGTGGTTACCCGTGGGAGGAGCAGAGGAGGCGGGGGAAAGGCCCTTCTTTTGGGTCCACCAGGATCGAATACGCCCTCGGTTGGACCCTGGCCCACGCGCTTTTGTTCTCGCTTTGTTCTCTTCTATCTTTCGTTCACTCAACCCCTCGACGGACTTCAACCCGCACGAAATTTACAATAGCTATTAATGATCTACATATTTTAACTGGGAATCGACCCATTCGTGTATAAAATTTTTGTTTATTAAGAAAAACGTTTATGTGGTCACTGTTTTATCGCTCTTGAATTCCGCAGAATTCTTGAACCAAAATGTTCATGAGTTGATTTAGAGTTTAGTGGTTCTGGAAAATAGCAGGCAGAACATTATTGACTGGGGATAAATTTATGATATGCACTCTTAAAATAACGACTGATTTGAGATTTAGGACTTGTTGGAATTATCATTGCATACGCGAATACGCATTGTAAAACAGCAATTTGAATCTTTCACAATCGAAACTTTCACATTTCAGTTTAGAGTAATCTTTATCATTTATTTAAGTTTCTATTTACAAAGGAACAAGGATATTAGAATTAAATAACAAATATAATAAATAAGTGCTATAAGATATATATATATATATATATATATATATATATATATATATTATCTAGCTCATGTTATGCAAAGAAATGTTTATTAGTATAGCAAAAATATTTAATTCTGAAATTAATCTTTTATAATATTAATATTAACGTCATCCAATTTGAAATACCTTCAGATAATATTTTACTTCTAATCATCTAAAAGTATTTCATCAACTAATGTATAAAGTCAATATATTTAAGTGAAAAAATGAATTCTTTTTCATTCTCTTACTCGTTCTTTCATTCTGTCTTTTCAGAACTATCATCCTTTATCCGTTTACCTCGTTTTCATTTAAAGTTTCTGTTCCTTGCTCCTCCATTCTACCTTTCTTTTCATTTTATGAGGCTCATTTTAAGATTTTTGGGCCTTGCAAAGGATGACGCTCGTTGTTCGATGAAAAATGCTTTTTTCTTTGTTCAGGCAGCTTTTGTTTTGGCTTTATACATATATATTTTTTTTCCATCTTCATATTTCGTTTCTTTAATACGTAACAGCAAAATGAGCAGTGACGAGGTTTTTGGAGGGATCCTGTTTCTTTTTCATTGATAGGCTGTTTTGAATTATTAGTTTGATGGATAATAAAAATCCAATCACAAAATACTACATTTAATACGTCATTATACAGTATTTGTATTTATTCATTTTTTAGAAATTTTCTATAAAACCTAGCATTTACTTCTTACTGTATATTTTCGTAATTATACAAAAAAGGTGTAATTATAATCCTCTCTACACGCTTTTTGCATATATAATATAATTGAAGCTTATTAATATAAGTAAATTTACAAGTTATTTCAACTATATTTACAGTATTATAATTGCACTGCTTAAATTATTTTTATATAGAGTATAGGAAAATTCAAAGTCTATAGTAACATTAACTACTTCATTTATGATTATGCAATATGCAGGTATTACAATTTGATAGATACATTCTTATACTCTTGAGCTTCTAATACGTCATTATTAAAGACATTTTTGACATTCTATATATTATTTTATATTGAATTCTTAAATACATCGTTATAGTCCATGACATAAAGTAGTATGGCATAAAGTTATACAACGCTCGCTAATAAGCACGCACAATCATCATCGCGTAAAAATTGGGATACACCTATCAATATTATCGAATAATATTTTCTTATAGATTTTTGTACCTAAAAACCAAATCACTGTTTCAAAAGTGTCCACCCCAGATGAATGCTGTGAGTTTAAATGGCGCTTTCACACGTCGCCCAGGTCATGGACCATTGGTCGAACCACGTCCTAGGCCCTTAGCCATCTAAAATCCATCGCCCAGTCATTACAGAGGCACCACGAAGATGCCGAGCGGAATTCTACTAGAGGCAAGTGTGGGGGTGGATGATCCCCGGTGTAGTACGGTAGCGCAAAGGAGGCGAGAGATATGCAATGAACGGCCCGGGGCACGACCGGAATTTTCAGCGGCTTGCATTGAGTCGTAGCATGGGGATGTCACAGTGGTTTATCTTTCTCCTCAAGACCTCTCGCAAACCTGTCTTGTCAACGTTTTCTCTCCCTTTTTTACGCGCACTCTGATTTTTCTGTACGAATGAGCGGCGATTATATCGGACGGAACGTCTATAATAATTTAACTGTGCTTATAATTTCAGCGAATTCGGGTGGTCTCTTTTAATCCGGCGACTATTTTTGGGTGGTCATGAACTTATCAGGATGCTGTTCTTAACGATCTCGTTGCTCGTATAATTTTTGTTTGGTCCTTCTGGCCCTTCCCATTTCTCCGCAACGTCTTCTTCGATTTATAATATTTTAAGCCTGAAGGTACGTCGAAATTCACTGTGCAATGGACGAAGGATTGCCGACTTATTCTATTCTTAGAATTCTTATTTGCTTGTAGGTGCTTCGCTAGTTATACAAAATTTCCTCAGATCTATTGTTTATAATATGCTTACACCTCATAATATAACGTCTTTGAAGGGGTTATATAAAATATTTTATGAAATTTGTTTGTCATTATTGAATGGATGAAGCGGGTCTCATCGATCACTATTTTTTTTTTTTTACAAAATGAATTACTGTTAATTTTAAAATAACTTGAATCTTTTCCAAACTGGACAAACGAAACGTCTTCCATTAAAATTTGCAGTGAAATATATTAAAAATATATCTTTCATTTATTTTGATTGTCTGAATTTTTTGTCTGTGTTTTGCTGCAGTAAAGCGCATAATCAAATTAATAAATAATAAAATGAATAATAAATCGTGGTATTATAGTATTAAAAAGACCATATAAAAGATTTTGGTTTTAAGGCTCCGTTAAATGTGTTGAAAATACATTTGCAAATTTTAGATTATCACATATTGTAAAATTTCAATCCTATCTGTTACTTTCAAACTTGCATTTAAATTTGAGTATTTGATATTGCCATATCTGTCATTGTCCAATACAAAAAATATTTGATGAAATAATATGTGTACGTAAGCTGTAAATTTTTCAAAGAATTTAAATTCCGTTATTAGCAATGGTGATGTATTATTGGCGATTATCGCGGACAAATATTAGAAAACGGTTCTTCAAATATATTTATGTGTTATCTATTCTATCATGTGGCTTGGCTATTCACGGAGTATATACGAGTTTATACAAGTGGAATTCTCCGTGGGATTATTACGGGTTGAACGTAATAAGCGATAGAAAATAAAATTAAAATTAGAAAAACATATTTCTAGAACACAGTAATTTAGACTCGCGCGTTATAATCGTCGATGACCTTAAAGTAGCAAAAATTAATCGGAAACTCGTTTTATGAAATTTTATCATTGTGTAAGATGCTCGGGCGCTTTTCCATTTATTCACGACTTTGAGATGGAAAGTGCAACTTCCCGACCCGAAATGCGTTCGCATTCCGATGCGCGAGACTCGGCCTTCGATAAAAAGTTCGGGGTCCTCTTCCTCTGCCCCGGCTTATTTGAATGCGCACACGCGCGGTGGCCTATCGTCGAGTAGTAGGCTCAGATATGCGGGGACGCGGTGGAGGCGTATGGGGGCACGGAGTCACGCAGCGCGGCGGTGAAAGAGTTAAGTAGTCTCGGCGGTCTGGAGCGCGGGATAATGGCTCGGCGAGCGCGTGCGAGCCCTTGGATAAAAGGAGGATGGTGAGGCGCTGATTACGTCTTAATTGTATGTGCAGGAGGCCGATGAGCCAGAGGCGAATACGGCTCCCCCGAATTTCGGGTTCTTTGCGCCAGCATTTCACCGACTGCGCTGCTGCGCTTTTTATTTAATCTCCCACCTCCCCTCCCCCCATATACCCGCCAACTCCACCACCACTACCACCACCGCTGCCGCCGTCGCTTTGCGTTCGATAATTTTGGGGATATTTTTTTTATGCACGGACGCTGCGATGGAGGAGCACACCGTCCACCTGGTATTTAGTTTGAAATTTTTTCGCGCTTTTTTTAACCAATATGCGGAGGAAGTTGGAATGGCTATTTAGCGATGGATTTTAGACGACGACTAACTTCTTTTTCGCCGATAGTTCCGGCGGTCGTTTTTTCCTAACAGTTTCCTTTTTTTCAAAAGCACGACATTCAATTTACTTTGATTAAAGATGTTTATAAATACTGAATTTATTATTGAAAAATATTAATAATAATATTAACGATAAGAACAACAATAATAAACATTTTATGATTTTTGTTTCAGGAAACTTGGTCTCGATCTGGTACCGCGGCAGGGCGCTCATATGGTAGACCCAGAATCCATGTCTGTCATCGAATTATATCACGTGGTAGGTCTCTAAAATATTTGTATAATTTTTTTTTTATATCAAAAGGACGAATATACATTTTCTATCAATTTAAGAACTATTTGTATTTACAGAGGTGAATTAATCGAATTTTTGGGCAATTTGCATAAAAGTTATATAATCATGAAAAAGAAGTTACCAGTCAATCGAGTTATTTAAAAAATACTTTTTTATTACTTTAGTAATTAGGTAAATTAATATTTTCACTTATAACATATCAAAAGTAATATGCAAATAGTAGAATAAAATGAAGATTTGGATAAGTTATTCGTTTAGAGATTGAAACGATGTATTTTCTATCATAGGCGTATTCATTCAGTATATATATATATATATATATATATATATATATATATATATATATATTTATATAAATCTTCAATTCCATTCTTTAGTTCAATTATTATTTTAATAATTTAATTTTAAACAATTTATAACTTTTTAAATGTAATTTATAAATAATGTAATATAAAATTACATATTTACATATTTACATATTATATAAATGAAAATTAAAGTTTATGTTGAAAAAGATGATGCATTTTACGAAATAATAATTTTGTAAGCCACGTTTTAAGCTATATTACAGAATTTTATATAAAGAGAGTGAAGAAAAGTGGAAGAAAAAAGATTTCAAAATTTTATGAATACTTTTATCGTCATTCGTATAAAGTTTAGTATATAGATCAATAAATCGTGAAAGGACTCGATTGGGATTGCTATAAACTTCCATTCCATCCGGATTTATGAAAGTTTTAATACATTTGCTTTTAAAAGAAAGTTGCTTTTAGAAACAAGAACACTATATAATAAATCTTTTAAAGAGGTTTAAAAGTTAAATTTGTTAACTATTAAAAAATTTGGCGCAATGATGCGCAACTGTTAAGTGTCTCAAGCTTTGCTAAAGTATATTTAATTCCTCGATTACGAACGCTCAATGAGATAAGCGCAAAGTCTGTCTCGAATGAGCAAATAATTCCTTCATTTTTTCCTTCGAAATCCACAGCATGTGCAGAGCGCGGAAAACTCTCAAGGCTCGTCAGGGCGCGGAACGTTACGTCGCAAGGAGCACAAGAAAGTCCTCACCCACCATCTTTATTTCTGTATGCGGGACTTTGGGCACTCGGTTGGCGAAGACGCGGAGATTTACTTCTCGTTGTACGATGCCAAGCGCGGCCAATACATAAGTGAACGCTTCCTCGTGCGTATATCCAAAGAGGGCTTTTCCAACTACGTCGAGAAGATGCACAGCAACTGTACAATATTCACGGACCTGGGTAACGCTGACCTCAGCCGTGATCTCTATATGGTTGCACACGTTATGAGGTGCGGCAGGATGCTGTACTCGGACTCTGGAAAGAATAAGGCTGGGGCGGCGGTGTACAGGAGGCCACATGGGGTTGGAGTCCTATCCTTAATCGACGCTACTCAAGAGCAAACCGAGGAGCTTGAACTTACCTTTAAGGTATCGATAATCCCATTCTCTCATTACTAATGATACATTTATGGCCTAATAAATATCGTGATGCGACTTTGTCCACGCTCTTATATTCCCAGATTATTAATTAAAGCGTATCTGGAGAATTACAAAATACGTGCAAGTTGAATCGCTTTTTCATCCTCACAACTCAATTTTCATACTAATTTTACGGTAAAACTTAAACTTTCCGTACTCTTATTAAAAGTATATGCAAATTGTAAATTCAGTAGTTGACGAACATAACAGTTTATTTATATACATCGGTGCCATGTAAAAAAAGTTTTAACGTAACGAGCTAAGTTAAAGTAAACCGCATAAGGGAGTTTGATTGCAGCTGCAAATAGCTGATATCTGAGTAACGTACCAGTCATGGTATTTATGCGCGTGCAAATTCGAGATTATTTACTTTATACGGTCCTAGACATCATATTAATTTCACAATACTCCGAGTTTCATAGAATTAAGTGTATTAATAATGCATGTTAGTTTATAAAACTATTTTTAATATATAATTTCATAATAAGACAAGATAGAACTATTATTCATACTGTAATATATTAATTGCAATTTAATCTTAAAGGAAGTACTAAATCATTTTAATAATAATGATTGAAACGTTAATTTTTTAAGTTATATATAATTCAGAATTTTATTGTTTATTTTTGAAAAATTCTTTTTTATTATATAAAAAAAAAAACCGGGCCTTACATTTTAAGAAATCGAAGTCCATATCAAACACGAAACGATGAATTTTATATCGACGGATCAAAATTAATTTAATTAATTTAATTTAATTTAATCTTTAATTAAATTAAAGCATTAACAGCATAATGTGCAATCTCCACATATTTGTCGCAGACAACGACGTATTCAGATAAATTAATATCACATGTTTGCTGATTATGTGAACAGGTCTACCAGGGTGACGAGAAGGAGTTTCATCAGCTCCACGAGCAGATAATTCGAAACAATAAGTGTTCGCCTCTACCGGGCCAGCCGAATTATGGTATCGTTGTCTCCTTCCGGGTACTGCACGGCGAGCTTTGCCAGGTACGCGACGACAACCCCCTCCTGTTCAAGAACATCTGCTTGACAAAGAAACTTGGCTTCTCGGATGTCATTATGCCTGGAGATGTGCGCAACGACTTGTATCTGAAGCTCGAGAGGGGCGAGTTCGAGCGCGGCGGCAAATCCACTGGCAAGAATATCGAGGTTGGACTTTTGCAATCACGATAGGGGAAATATGTAGCTCAGTTTAAGAAGTAAAATATAACTGGGATCGAAGATTTGAAATGGAGTGCTTAAACTTTATTTCAATTCTGTTGTACTTAGAGCAAATTACGTAAATGCTCGATATATTTTTGTTTCTAAATTTTCATGCAGTAAAGTATTGCCACTATATACTCGGAGGTCCTTTCGCAGGACACGAAAGTTTGTAATAAGTTTAAACAAGGTGTACATTAAATAAATTATCTTCACTTTAATCAATTTAATATGTATTTAATGATTTTAGTATTATAACATACATATATTGGAATATACATTACATTATAATATAATATACATTATAATATACATTATAATATACATATGAATATACATATGCATAAACACCGACTGAAGAATAGCTTGTATTTAAAATATTTCAAAGTTTTAAAATTCTGTATTAAATATCAAAAATAGAAACCAAAGATTTAAATTTAAATTATATACTTGCTTTACGTTCAAAATTGATCGCATGTACAAATGTATAAATATGTTCTTTAATTTCATTTGTTGTAATTATCTACAGAATATTATTGTAATAATGAAAAAAAAGACAAAAAAAGGTTCAAAATCTAAAAGTAATTTTTTAATAAAGTATACGAATTGGTAAGCATAAATGTGTTAATATATAATTAATAAGCAATTAATATATAACTATTTGTTATAATTTTTAAATATTAAATTATTATTTTAATTATTTTATTAAAATGTCATTATATTTATTTGAAAATGATTTAACAGTACGTAGAGAAATTCTGGAAAATATGGATATGTAAAGCTTCGATATTTTTTTTCCAAAATATTTTTTCAAATTTATGAATAAATGAATTTGATATTTGTTATAAGTTGATTTCAGTTAAATATTTATCAAATAGTTGATTAAAATAATATAAGAAATTTGAAACAATTTCTTGAGTTTTTTTACTGTTTCATGAGCTAATAGAAAATAAAAAATTTTCTACGTATAAAATCATTAGATTTTATAAACAAATCATCAATATAATACAAATCTGTATTACTTAAGCTCAGATTAATAATAATAATAAAAATACCAAAGCAAACATTTTATTTGGATTTAAAGTAAATTAATTAAAAATCAAGCGAAATATGAATCGATATATTAAAAAAAAAATTATTTTTAAAAACAGACATTATAAGTTTCATGAGTTTAATTTCTATATTAAGAGGTTTGGAGAAACTTCATTGTTTTTCATAGGTTCGTTCATCTGTACTTTAAAACTAATTAATACAGAAGCTTTCAGAATACTCAGATTTCACTTAATTACCATAGACTTTTTTTTTATTTTCATTGAAAAAGTTCATTTAATATTATATACTTAAACGATCAGCTTATTAATTTAGAATTGTTAACTTAACAAAGAATTTTATCTCATAAATTATCGTTTTATTTACGTATATTATACATTCTGGTTGTGTAACAGTTGTAATAGTTAAACGATGCCATAAATCAGCAAAATTGTACGTATTCCTTTTGTAGGTAACTGTTATGGTATTGGATGCCGATGGCCAACCACTGGAAGGCTGCCTTTTTGGAGCAGCTGGAATGGATGGAAGTTCAGAGTACCAAAGCTTAGTAATTTATCATCATAACAGTCCGTCGTGGGCTGAAACTGTGAGACTCGCTGTACCTATTGATAAATTCTACGGCAGTCATGTTCGTTTCGAATTTCGTCATTGTTCTAGTAAGTATTGTTATCGTTAAAATTTTTAATCAAAAGTGACACCGAACTTTATATTTCGTTATGATTGATATGTAGATGTAACATTATTATTTTATAGAAGTTCTAAGAACGTACGTTTATTATTCAATCGTATTTCACACTCCCGTTTATAATAATAAGCGTGTAAATGACAACAACTCCACGCCTTTCTCTATACAATCTTATGTTTAACTTAAAATTAATGATTATGAAATTAATAAGAATTATTATTTAACTTAATTAATGGTTATATACTTATGCGGTTAAAAGTAATTTATTGTTTCATTTTATTTGAAGTGGGGTCGCTAGATTTGCTTTTTCAACTAATTACTGTCATAATAAAATTTTTTTTAATCATATTGAAAAATCTGCTTGGTGAAAAGTCATGGCATATTTATACTTGGTCAAAAGTCGGACATTATTTATATCAATGTCTGTCGTTTTTCTTAAGCGCGCGAGAAGAATGACAAAAAGCTCTTCGCCTTCGCCTTCGTACGACTGATGGAGACGGGAGGTGCGACCCTTCAAGACGGTCTGCACGAACTCTACATTTACAAATGTGAAGAGCGCGCAAAATTGGAATCGCTCAACTACCTTTCCATGCCAAGCAATGCTCGTGAGCCAAATTATCCAGGTACAGTACTTGCCTCTTTCTATATTTAACGATCTTTCCTTTCTTTTGTTCCTTAAGTATTTTTTCCCTTTTATGTTAAAGCTTGTGTAAAAGCTCGTAATTTCGAATGTGTCTCGAATATAAAATAAAAAATTCTTAACGAAAAGAGTTCGTAAAATTAGAATAATTAATATAGAACACTTATATTCAATAATTCCTTATTACAATTTCCTCACCATAATATAGTGGCTTGTATTTGTGCACAAAAATTCGTACATTCTCATATACATCTTAAATACGTCTTATATATATCTTATATTCTGTTATTTTTCATTAAAAAGAATTGTTTTTAGACTCAATTAGTAAGAAACATTTATATTTATTATTAGGATAGACAGTGATAAAAAAATTTGATAATCAGCGTTACCTTTAATTTGAAGGTGAATTTGGCAAGAAATTTCATGGCATCAAGTCTCATATTCTTCATATATCAAATTTTAGGCATCGGGCCGTTTACTCGATCAGCTAAAGAGGCCGTATTCGTGCAAACCTTACTCTGCAGTACCAAATTGACCCAGAACGTCGATCTCTTGAGCCTCCTTCAATGGAAAGCACACCCGGAAAAGATTTTGGAAGCTCTCGGCCGTGTTCTTCGCCTCGATGGCGAAGAGCTCGTTAAGTTCCTTCAAGATATCCTCGACGCCCTCTTTGCCATGTTTCATACGGAAGATGGCAATTCTACTGCCCATTCAGGACTTGTTTTTCAGGTAAATATTGCGAATGTTATATCGACATTTGATGATAATATATTGATTTATCTACCGAGGGTATTTTCATTAATCGAGTTCTTTTTATAATAATTCGCTCATTGATTCATTCTCTTAATTATTAAGATGATTTAATTAGTTTTTTTTTTATTAATAAAGAATTTATGTAAAGGTGAACGTTTGTTTCTTAGAAAATTTTGTTTAATAAATTGGACTATAAATTTACATTAGCTGAAGAAAAATACTTGGAATGTTATATGTTAAATTTATGACGAAGGCGAACGATTAATCGTACATTACTGAGATTCCGAGCTTTTCGTATTACAAGTATTGAGCACGAAAAGATCGCTTGCAATGATGGAGCACAAAATTTTCCAATGCTATCTCCTGGGTAACATTTGGATTTATCAGAATTAATTTTTGGCATTAGCGGCATTTGAGAAGTAAGCGAATGTTACGTGTAATTTTAAATGCGTTAAAAGCATTCAAGAGTTGTTTTTTTTTTAATTGTTTTTCTGTCTTTTGTTTTACTACCACTAAGTACTAAGTCTACCTTTAGGTCTTGGTTTCCATATTCATTTTACTGGAGGATTCGAAGTTCGAGCACTTTAAGCCCGTGATAAATGCCTACATCTCGGGTCACTTTGCGGCTGCTCTCGTGTACCAGGGCCTGATAAGCAGTGTTCAGCACTGCACCGAACGCGTGATGGCACCTGAAAAGCAGGAGTTCATAATGAAGTGCTTCAGGTCGCTCGAGTACATCTTCAAGTTCATAATTCAAAGTCGGCTGCTTTACGCGAGGGCGACTGCGGGTCAGTACGAGGACAGTTTCCGCAAAGATATTTATTGCGTATTCGCCGCCTTGAATAAGATGCTGACCCTCCCATACGAGATGGTGTTATCGCTTCAGGTTGCATTGATGCTTTCCATACCTGCGGTCTTCGAGCAACTCATCGACGTTCTCTCGATCGTCGAGGTGACGACCCTCACGTGCTCGATGCTCGACTCGGTACTCAGGGACTCCGCGCCGCAGGTAACAAACTTAGTTTTGTGCATCCCATCATTTGTATATTTGAAGCTTTTATTATTTTTTGCTAGTTGTAGTGATATGTAATTGGGAATAATTGAAGTGGATACAAACAAATATGACCATTTTCGATTATGTAGTAAATATAAATTACAGGAGTGATTAGTGTATTTTCAACAACAATTAACTAGCGTATGTATTTTGTGTATTCGATTTTCGAAAAATAACATATATCGAAGCTATAAGTTCTTTCTTTCCTTTCTTTTTTTTAAGTTCTGTTATTAAACATTCATTATATTTCGCTAGCTATTACCAATTCAATACTTTTGTATTTACAATGATTTATATTCGATTGTAACAGATGTAATGTTCATTTACCATTTTTGTTTAATATATTTCGTTTATATGAAGTTCTGTCCCCTCCACAATACCCTCGACACAACTGTTTCGAAAGAAACTCACTCATATACAAATATAATTTTATAATAAATTATACTCGTAAATTTGATTGAAGTACTGAGGGTGTTATTATAAAGTAAGCGATTATGTAGATTGTTTGTTTTGCTCATTTAGCTAATACAGGCCAAACTGGAAGCTGTGAAAAATCTGGTGACATCCGAGCTCTTCAAAGATGACGAGAGCAGAAATATGTTATTGGCTACAATTTGTCGTCACTTGAGGATCCACCTGGCCAGACGGGAAGAATTGCGCTCCTGCACGGAGATCTTGGGTGAAATTCTCAGTTTCATGTACAAACGTGGGAGGGAGGGCAAGGTCAACAACTGCGTTCATCAGGACGTGGAAACTCTTTGCCTGACGACTCTCGACGTCCTTATACAGACCATCCTGATTATCATAAACGCCGGAGGCTCTGTCCTTAATTGCCTCGTTGCCTGTCTCATGGGACTGTTGCAGTTATTAGATGAGTATCATTACGCAAGGTTATGGGATGAGCTGACCCTCGGGGGCGAGAGAAAGCCCCTCAAAGACTTTCTGCTCAGAGTTTTCCTGGTGTTGCGGGAGCTCGTTAGACAGGAGATCTTCCCTCCGGACTGGTTGGTTATTAGGATGCAAGCGAACAACATAATTCTTAAGTCCCTGCAAGAACTCGCCCAACCCCTTGCTTTCAGGTAACTGATACCTCGAGCTTCCGAATATCTTATTTTGCTTTTCCATTCGCTTCAATAGCTTTCGCCATAATAACAACTCTAATAATGTAGATCAATTATTATAAGAGATGTTCGACTGCTTTATATATCACGATTTGTCGGTTAAAAAGAGGACTCGCGATAACTCGCAAAGTGCACTTTACATACAATGTAAATGTAATCGTTTATCTCACATCATTTGGTATATCAAATTATATTGATTTTGTGAAATATATTTTACAAATAGATTAGATACTTTTAGTTTTTATTCTAAATTTTATTTGATAGAAAAATAAAATAAAAGTATTTTGTTATTTTTAATGCTGAAATATGTTAAAGGCAATGAATATAAATTTATATTAAAAAAAAGTGTAATTATTAATAATTTTCAGTCTATGCTAACGAAAGCTTCTCTTGAAATGATCAATAAGCAGAATAATTATTGGTACATATTTATTTAATAAGTTATAATTTTGTATATAATGTTGCAAATAACGATAAATTCATATTATCTTATATGTTTTTAAATATTCATTCAATATTCAAAATAATTTAATAATTTTAACCGGTATTTTATTAGCAGTTAATAATGATTATTTTTAGTACAGTCTGACGTGAATGAAGCAGTTAATCATAAGAATGATAATTGATAATAATACATGGGACAATTTACTAAAGTAGTTCTCAATTAATAGGGAGTTATGAAGTACAATGTAATTGTCTATAATTACATGAAGTGTATTGTATCATAATATCATTTTAAAATTTCATTCTTGCAACATTTTGTAACAGAGGCATATTATTATTGTATGTTAAT
Source organism: Ceratosolen solmsi marchali (assembly GCF_000503995.2). Lineage (NCBI taxonomy): Eukaryota > Metazoa > Arthropoda > Insecta > Hymenoptera > Agaonidae > Ceratosolen > Ceratosolen solmsi. Next base: position 5,564,448 of record NW_011948419.1, on the reverse strand, counting down.
GTTATTAAACTGCAATTTTTTTTCTTCTGTTTTTAGATTTTTACATGGAAGCTTTGATTCTCAGCTGTGGTCGACATATTTTAATCTGGCTGTTGCTTACTTAACTCAGCCATCTTTACAGCTTGAACAATTCTCCGAAGTAAAACGAGAGAAAATCATAGAAAAGTATGGCGACATGCGTGTGTTAATGGGCTTTCAAATTTTGTCGATGTGGTCTCATCTGGGCGAGAAAAAGCTTGAATTTATTCCGGGCATGGTTGGGCCCTTTCTGGAAGTCACCCTCGTGCCTGAAAGTGAATTAAGAAAAGCCACACTTCATATTTTCTTCGATATGATGGAGTGTGAGCAGCGGTCACGAGGAAGTTTTAAATCGGTTGAGTCGGAATTGATCGACAAGTTGGATATTCTTATTAGCGAGAACAAAGGCGATGACGAGTACAGACAACTTTTCAACACAATGTTAGTGATTATATATTTAAATTTTCATTTATTATAAGTAAATTTAGAAATGATTACAATTTTACTTATAATTGGATATCTTATTCAAAAATTAAATTTTTTTTCACGACGCTACAGGGAACATCTCAGTGCGGTGTAAGTTTCATAATATTTTTAAGAATTTAGAATGTATAAATTGTCATAGAAATGTTGTTATTTTAACAAATCAATTATTATTTATGAACTACTGTATTTAAGCACTATTTAATAAGTAGATCCACTATTACACTTGCATATTTTATCATTTAATTTTTGGGGTATATTCTTTTTATATCTACGTACATAAAATTTAAGTATTATTCTATCGTATTAGTTTTTCTTTAAAATAGTATTGAAATAGTAGTAATAAGCTACGTACGCCTTTGCATGGATAAATGTTGTAAACACATATTTATTTATTTGTTTGTATAATTATTTATTTAAAAAAAAATAACGAATAGCATATTACGTAGTTAAATTTAATTTAGTCTTTAATTTTACATTTCTTTGGCATCAATATGTCGATTATGTTAAAAGAACAATAATAAAGTCCAGATACTATTTATTTTATTTTTAAAATTTTTATTAAATGAAAAAAAGAAAAAAATTCATTACATCGTGATTGATTCTCATTCTTATAATTACTAAAAATTTTGGTTTATTATAAGAGACTCAGGTAAGAACTTACAGATATGTCTTTATCTATTTTCAGACTATTGGATCGAGTCCAGTCGGAGGATCCAACTTGGAAAGATAGCGGTACCGCTTTCATAACTTCAGTCACGCGTTTGTTAGAAAGATTACTCGATTATCGTAGTGTCATCCAAGGCGATGAGAATCGTGACAAGCGCATGTCATGCACCGTCAATTTATTGGTAACGAATGTCTCTTCTACTTATATTACATAACCTACGCGTGAATATGGTTACATATATGCATTATGTAATGAGAAAAAAAAACGCCAATTAACATTTACTCGATGTGTCAATTTCATTATATCCCTGGATGCTCATTGCTTTAAAACCCGAAAGATTATCCGCTATGGTTAACGGCAGTCTCAAATGGATACATTGTGCGTACGCGTGAGCAAGAAATCCCGTAAGGCCAATAATAAAACACGAAAACAAAAGGAAAGCTCTTCGGATTGTTTTAGAGACGATATCGGTATTATATTGCTTTACTTGGAAAATTACTACAAGAAATTTTTCTACCATGGAATATGTCCAAATGTAATGTATTTAATATTTATTAAATAGAATTTTGTTAGATTCCAACAATTTTTTCATTTATAATTTAACTTATTATTACAATACTTACCTTTAATTACAATTTGAAAAAAGAAAAAAAATTTGATGTATTTTAAAACGTGATATATTTAAAAATTAAAAATAAGTATAGTGCACAGTTTTCATTTATAATGTTGAGAATATTAAAACAGTAATTTACATTACAATCAAACAATTTCAAATTTATAAAACCAAGTAAGATTTGTTTTTTAATTAGCAACTTTTGAGCATTGGCCAGTTAAAAAAGATAGCGTAGAAATTTTTATGCAAAGAGCAAATATTATCAATCAATTCTACAATTAATTCTAAAGGCAATATTAAAGCTTTTCTCTTCTCTTTCCCAAAGAATTTCTATAAGAATGAGTTCAACCGCAAGGAGATGTATCTCCGCTACATTTACAAGCTACACGATCTCCATCTTGTTGCGGAAAATTACAGCGAGGCCGGCTTCACAATGAAGCTCTACGCCGATCAACTTGGCTGGAATTCAACCCTCCTCGCAGCCGACCATAATCACCCCCAACAGACGGAATGGCAGCGCAAAGAGCTCCTCTATCACAAGATCATCCATTACTTCGACCGGGGCAAGTGCTGGGAGAAGGGCATACCCCTCTGTAAGGAACTTGCGATTCTTTACGAGACGAGGCTCTACGACTACTCAAAGCTCAGCGAAATACTCAAGGTGCAAGCTAAGTTCCTGGATAACATACTCACACAGCTCAGGCCCGAGCCCGAGTACTTCAGAGTCGGATTTTACGGACTCAGTTTTCCTCTGTTTGTTAGGGTGAGCTCTCTTCCCTCCGTTATCTAAAAATTCAAAACTCACGTATTAGTCAATTATTATTTTTAATATATTTATGTTTTCGAATATGATAATAATTGAATTATGCATCACTTGCTTTATGTTATATATATATATATATATATATATATATATACACAACGAAATTCGTAATAAAATAATATTTTTTTTTAACTGAAATATCTACATTATTAATTAAAATTATTGTATACAATATATTATCAATATACGATATTTTATTAATATAATCTTTTCTATACAAATATATTTGATAATAATCTTTATATTATTTTTATGCTTAGAACAAACTTTTTATTTATCGAGGCCTAGAATACGAACGAATCGGTGCATTTACACAGAGGCTTCAAACTGAATTTCCAAGCGCGCAAATATTAATGAAAAATTCTCCGCCAGACGAAACAATTCTTTCTTCGGAAGGTCAATGTAAGTTTTATTTATATAAATATTAAAAGTATTTTTTAGAATTATTTAAGCATTATATTACTTAATTACATAAACTTCAAATCCATATTACCATATATGTGATATAATTAAGGAATTCCTTGTTTCGCATGAAATTTAAAATTATAATTGTTTAATAATACAATAAGGTTTCTAATATAATATTCTTAGTACATAGATATTATAGTCAAGATTGTAAGTATTTCAACATTATTACAATATGCTCCGATCGAGTGCAATTTATTTCACTTCGGTTCATTAAACAGCATTAATCCTTGCATTATTTATATAAATAATTGTACAGGCTTACAACTGAATTTGTTGTAACTGAATCATTTTTACATATATCAATTTTTACAATTAAGTATATCCGAAGAAGAAATTGTTCCATTTTTCGGTTGCGCAACCAATGTATGTGCAGGAGTGGGTGAAGTCTTATAATATTTATCATATCCGAATTATCACCAGACATTCAAATCTGCAATGTGAAGCCGATACCGGAGGAAGACAGTCTCGGTTGTGGCCAATTCGAGGTGCCAGAGCGCGTAGTTGCGTTTTATCTCGTAAACGACGTTCGACGCTTCGTGTTCGACCGGCCTCTCCATCGGGGTCAGGTAGACCGCGAGAATGAGTTTAAGTCCTTGTGGATCGAGCGGACGACTCTGACGACCGAAGCTAAGCTCCCTGGCATCCTTAGATGGTTCGAGGTCATCGAGAAGCGCTCGGAGCTCCTCGCCCCGGTTCAGTACGCCTGCGAGACTATGCAGAGCGTCGAGCGCGAGCTAAGGCGACTCGTCGCACAGGTGAGCGCGCCAACATTTGTTGCTGATTCGCGTTTACCCATTTTATTTGGAATTTTCGATCATTTATAGCTCCTTCGGTAGAGTCTAAAATGTATTTAAAAAAAAGAAAGAAAAAACGTATGAAGCAAGGAGGAGTACTTTAAATGCAACGAATTCTTATTAATTAACAGAACATAAACTTAATATTGGAAACGACAAAATAAAGAAGAAAATAAAATAAATAAATAAATAAAAATATAAAAAAAACTAAGTGATCGGCTCGTTTCGGAGACATGTTATAATTTAATGCGATATTAATATTATTAAGAGGATGTAAGCTGATTTCTTATATCGATTTAGCACACGGCATAAAATATAGCCGAGTCGGCATTGTTGAGCAGTTGAAAAGGACTTGACGTCCACTACGGGACAGTTAAGAGCCTCGGCTCGTAAAATATTTTCGAGCTTAATGCACCTCGTGTAAATGTAATTTTTGCGCAGTATACGGCTGAGCCGCACCGAAACATCAATCCGTTCAGCATGCGGCTTCAAGGCATAATAGACGCGAACGTCATGGGTGGCATAACCAAGTACCAGGAGGCCTTCCTCACGCCGGAATTCGCCAGACTGAACACGGAGATGGTGCCGCACGTCAACAGACTGAAGAACCTCATTCTCGATCAGATGAGTGTCTTGGAGGCCGGTTTACTGCTCCACGGACAGATAGCACCCACCGGTGTACAGCCTCTGCACAAAAGACTCATCGAGAGATTCACCCAACTCAAGCAGAGCTTAGGGCCGATGACGCGGCAGCGTCTATTGCACCAAGACAGTATTATCAAGTATGCATGCCTCCTGCTTCTTATTATCGAGACTCACACTCGACACCGTCTTACCGTATCCTTATTATTCACACTTTTAACAATATTGAACAAAATTGCTTGATTTATTATTTTAAATGTCACTGATTTGAGACGTCAAGCTCAAAGTCAAAGTTTAATAAAAAAAGCTTTCTCTACGTTAATCTCACATTAACTTATTATTAATGAATTTTATTTTATGCGTAAATAATATAATTAACTCGATCGCCATTACAAAGGAAATTCATATTTCAGTCGTTTTCTCTAGTCCTTATTACCAATATTGTGTACGGTGGATTTATTTAATTGAAGAGCCGAGCGAATCGCTACAACAGTATAAATACATTGGAGGTGCAGCTCTCTTTCCCAAGAGTAATTCCGAGTTTCATGAGTGGAACGTTATGACTATAACGCCGTGTCTTATATTTCAGCTCGCCGTTACCGCCGCTACCAGTGAACGAGAAGCAGCGCCCAGCCACCCTGGACTCGACCGCGCGGATGTCACGCGCTGACAGCGACGGTCAGCTCGACGACGAGGGCTTTTACACGAGGGTCGACGGCTGCAGTAACGGCAGCGGTAGCGCTCCACCTCCAATCCCCCAACGAGAACTGCGGCCACGTTCCGTCGGCTATGGGACGACGCCCCCGAGGCCGACGCATCAGCGTTCCCTCAGCAAGCCCCTTAGCCCCAAGCTAGCGCTCAGGAACTCCGTGTCGACACCCACCGACGGCTCCGAGCAGTCCAACATGAGAAGCTCCTGGAGCGAGCCTGGCTCCGAACCCGCTCCACCGCTACCTCCTAGAGGTTGCAGTAAGTCTTGGAAGTTGCGCCTCGCAGTAGTCTTTTACGGGCTTTCACTTTACGTTTGCACGGTTTTCTTGAAACTAGTGTTCATGATCACGGTGCTCCAACACCTCGAGACGTGTATAGATGTTTAAAACGTTAGCTTCCTTACTGTTCTTGTAAAGCTTTTCGTTTCTGATAAAATAATCAACCGATTTACTTATTTAAATCACATTGAATTGGTTTCAGCTTCAATATTCCACTAATGTAATGGATTTACATAATTTTAATTAATAGTTCCTTTTCAACAATTACGCCATTAAAAATATTCACGAATACGGAAAACTCATGTTTCAAATACTTAATAAACAATTCATTCGCAATTATAATACTCGCAGTAATAACATGAAGCGAAAAGAACTCAAGTACTGTTTTAAAGTTTTAATTCCTGTATTTCCATTCCTCAGAATAAGTGGGCAAACATAAATAAAAATATACTGACAATTAGTCATTTAAATCTTTTTTGCAGCACCAGATAAGAGGGACTTGAACTCGAGTTTGATAGCACCTCCAGCACCACCGAAACGACTTTCGCACAAGCGTAATACCGAGTGGAGTATCGAGGATGATCAGCGTCATTCCAATGAGCTTCATGATCTTCGTGACAGTGGCATCTCCACGCTCTCGAGTCTCTCGGACTTTCAATCTCAACTATCAAATCTCAATAATCTGAGTTATGAAGATTTCGAGCCCCGAACTAGAACTAACGACACCATGAATATTTCACCTCCGTCTGTAATAAGTGCCATGAGCACTTCTACCATCAGTTTCACCAACGTCATTTTCCAAGAGGTAGATTTTTCTTTTCAATGAATTCTCTTTGAAAGTTATTTCCAGGGAATTGTATTTTTGAAATTTACGTATCAAATATATGTCGTCGAAATCATTCATTTTTAGATTAGATCAACTGTTTTGTCAAAAGTCGCATTTTTTTTTTTTTTTTTTTTTTTTTGGTGAGCTTAATCATTTTATTTTATTGAGTTCTAATAATAGAATATTATGTGGAGTGATTCAAGTAATTGAAAGAAAAAAAAAATTACAATTTGTATTAGCGCATGTTGTTTATTAGAGTGATAATTGTAATAAATATTCAAGCGAATTCGAGGGTGGTCTAGACAACTCTAACGTGCAAATAATTTTTTTCAGCCCAATCCACCACCCATACCTCCGAAAGCTCACCAAGACACTCCATCGGCCCCGTCGACGCTGGAACGCACGACCAACCGCAATCATGGACTATCAACCGTAGCGCACATTGACAACTATTCGGTGCCGAAGCTACAAGCTCTATCAGTTGCTTCGGACTCGGAAAGTACGGTTTAGAGAACAATGTCGATCGATCTTTCAGTGGGTGGAATGTCATATTTGATCAAGCGGTAGTTTAGATATTATGGAGATAAAAAAAGGAAATGCTACGAGCTCGGACAAATATTTTCCAATGCTTTGCTCGTCATATTTAATTATAATGCTTGCGGTGCGCAATTTGTGACACTGAGGTAAGCATATTTAAAAAAAAATTTTGAAACCATTTGAATAATGTGACAGCTGAAAATTGCATTTACATTTTAATGCTTTTTTTTTATATTTTCCATTTATGTATGTATCGTTTGGAAAATATTTTCAAACGGCTTTTAAATTAATTTTACTTTAACGACAACCGTTTATTTCATCGAAATATTATTTATGATATCGTTGATGTAACCCGGAATGAATTCGATTCGACAGACGGAACACTGTTTCTACTTTTAAATTGCATAATCAAAAGACAAGTGGCTTAAGAAAAAAATACATTAACATTCCCTATAACGGCTTCGTAAAGTACACATGTCACGTAATGCGAGTGACTTTGATTGTCGAGTCGAATTCTAGGAATTCTGGTGTGTGTGACTGGATGCGCGACATGTAGGATTCTGTCACCGTCTAAATATGCTTAGTTGATAAAGTAACGTAAGATATTTAAAGATAGAATCGAAATTTTTTCTTTATCATTAGGATATGGTTTTACAACTGCTGTGACATAATGATGTAAGGCTATTTTGTGTCTGTCTAGTCACTTAAAATGAAAAATTATTCGGATATAGAACGATTTACAAGCGTAAAAGTCACCTGGAAATTAATGGAACCATTAATTGTAAAAATAGTTATAGCTATATGTATTCAAACAATGTACAGTTTACATTTTTATTCGTTTTTCATCAGATTTTAATAATCACAATGTATCGAAACAACTGATTTTAATTCACGATAATTTAAACAATATTAAACAACTCAATTTTTAAGATATACAATTTTTATAGTGAATAGTGTAGATAAGATTCCATTCTTTTCTAAACGGGTAACGAATAAAATAATTTTGTATTCACTTGACTTTTCAGATTATTATTATTGTTTTAATGTATATTATATGAATGCAATATACATAAATAATTGTTTTATTTACTTTTTTTTTAATTATATTCTTATTTATACATAGAAAATTAAGGGATTGACTATTCTATCTGTATAATTAGTAATTAATAAATAATTATGATTTTTTGTTAAATGAAAAGAATGTATACGTATTTAAGTACACATAATTATTCATCGTTCGACTGTCCATTAATAGAAATTCAACTAGTTTTATAATTAAATACATTAATAAAATATGAGTATATGAAACTATCGAATGACTTTTAATAATGATTAGATTATATCTGATAGCCTTAAAAATGTTTTTTATAATATTCAGTCGCTTTGAATGTTGGTTATTTTATCTTCTGTGAATAGTAATATGGAGAAAACATAAATTTTTTATGATCTGAAGAAGCACGTAGTTTCCGATGTTATAAGATATGTATACATAAATTAAGTTTACAATGTCGAGGATACTTTATCAAGTATTATATATGTTGTAATTTATTTATATTTTCAAATAAGAATAAAAGTCATTTTTATCAATAAATTAGTTCTTTTATGCCAATGTTGTTTCTGCTTATGGATATGATTTCGAATGCGCATGCCACAAGAGATGGGAAGGAGAAGAAAAGAATAATCCAATTAAGGTATATAAATTATTTGTATTTTGTCAAATGTCTCCATATAAATATATACAAAAGTCGAGTATTAAAATTAAGTACAATGTTATAATACGCTTTGTTATACTTTATATTTTTATATTTTTACGTTTGCATAGGCAGGCGAAGAATGCACAAGTAACGTAAAAATCTAAATAAAAGAAGGTAAGACATTGGAATGTATACATTGCACAAATACTGAGCATTGAATAAGTACATAAATTACAAGTAATGACAATTCTCGTTGGTATATAAATGATCAGTGAAAAATGACAGCCGAGAGATCATATTTTACAGGTTGGAGTCTAAGAAGTTCGATGTACCATCATCGAAATGACTGAGACATTAAATCCTGCATTCTTAAATTAACAAAAATTACAAACATTTCCTTCCAGTGTTTATACAACATAAACACAATATAAACAGGCACTCACACATACGTGCAATAAAATATATATATGGCTGCATCATTTTATGTACGGTCATGGCCAACGCTTACAATGTTAAGCTTAATATTAATTTTTTACGTGTAAAATGGCTAAGACTAAAATATTTAACTCTGTAAGTTTGTACGAAATTTTGTTGCTTTGTTTCTTGTGTTCGTTTGTTGCATAGACAAGATTATCATACTGACGTTTCTGCATTACTAATATCCTTCCTGAAATAATGAAATATACTTTAATAAACTGGCTTAATAATTAGGTTTTATTTATAAAATTAAGGAATCATGCATAGTCGTAAAATTCATTAACGACTCATTTAATACGATTAAAGCATCTCATTTAAATACTAAATGATTTTAATACTTTCATTTTAATGCTTATATATTAAGGGCAATATGAATAATTGAAAAAAAAAAAAAATTACTCATAAGTATGAATTTAAATATAAATTAATTAAAGCAAGACTTAAAATAGAAAGCTCACCTCTTCACTGTTAGTTGTTTTAAATCCAAGCCAAGTAGTATGAAAAAATTTAAATAAATGATAATTATACCAACACCAGTTATGGTCGATTTAATAAAACTACAATATTACATAATTTTTACATTCATATGATATTATTACCGATTACATTTTAGTGATTAATTAACATAATACATTTAAATAGAAAGAAATTATTTATTTTATATTTGGTTCAGTTTAAAGAATTCAATATTTCAATGGGCACATAAATAATACGAAATTTGTATGATTTATTGCAGCATTTTTGAAAATTTGTTCTTATGCATTATTTATATTATCAATAAGACATTTTCGATTCATGCGAATTATTGCTTTTCAACAATGATCAATCATTGATCATCAATCCATTGTATTGATAGTGCAGGAAAAATTTATATGTTTGAACTTCCACGAAAATAAATATAATTTTATAATTATATATTAATATAAGATAAATGTAATTTTTTATAATGCAGCAACTATTGGCATATCGTGAGAGAAATTTATGATTGGGGAACGTTGGGTGTGATACCCTTTAAAAATTTATTACGTGTCAAATTTCAATTCATTTTAAGCCTTTTCCATCCAACTAAAAACATACGATATGTCCCAGTTTATTACCAGCGATCCGTAATAAGATGTTATTAATAAAAAGTAGCTAATAGTTAGGGTAAGGTGCTATGATACTCACTCAGTCTCGGCGATGGTCTGCTCGTATTGCATCTGTTGCTGTTGCAGTTGGAGTTGCCTCAGTGCCGCAAGTTCGTTGCTGTGGTGCTGCAGGTCGTGGCTCAGGGAATTTGACAGTATCCGACTGCCGATCGGCATTATATAATCCGACGTGTCCTCGAGCATCGTCGGCGTGATCTTGCCACGTTTCAGACTCCCGTACCTCTCTAGGCCGTTGTTCAGGTTATCGTGGTACGAACCGTGGAGGCTCCCACCCCTCTTCAAGCTTCCATATCTATTGGCCGCCAAGTCGAGAGACGAACAAAAGAAAAGTTGAGGAAAGAATGTGCTTGGGCGCGTTTTTCGCTCATTAAAGAGATCAAAGGGGCAGTCACTTTATTCCGAAGGAATGTCGCACTTGCTTTCAAGTGCTGCACTCAATGATGCATTGTGCTGCCCGGATTAATAAAGCAAGTTGTTGCTTTGATCTGATAGACGAAGGTAAGACTTAAATTTGTTCGAGCCTCATTAATTTCACAGAGAGCTTTTATGCTTCTTGCTGTAGTTGGTTGAAGGGTTGTAATAAAAGTTAAAGGAATAATAAGCTTGAAGTTTTTTGTTTTTGTTGCTGTTTTTTTTCAATTTCTTAATCGAATTTATATTACTTAATAATTCTTAATGCTTAATAATATCAAATAATTTCAGTCATCGGATTTCTCGATATTGTTTAGGAGATAATAAACACTTTAACGCGTACTTTTGGCTTGAATTGAAAATTCATAATTTTATTTAACTTATATATAATTGTACAATTTATTCATGATAAAATCCTTTTAAAAAGGATTTTAAACTATCTGCTATGATATTATAGTTCGATGCTTAAGAAATTATTTATTGAAACACTGTTGTTACTATACAAGGAAAAATTGTTAAATTTTTGCGGAAATGAACGCTTCTTTTCTTTCATTTCAACTATTACTGTATTATATTTAATGGTACGCTTACCTGTCAGTGTATCCAAGATTGTCATGGTTCACTTTGTGCAGCGCATGTCCCTTTTTAAGGCTCCCGTATCTATCGTAGCCATTGTTAAAATTTTCGTGATTGGAAGTTTGTGAGTGATGGCTAAGACTCGAGTTCAAAATTCTCGAGGGCATCGAAAGCATATAGGGAGTTGGTGAGCTTGGCTGGTGTAGTTGTTGCTGTTGGTGCTGTTGCTGTTGCTGCTCGAGGTGGAGTTCGTCATCTCCTGGCGTATAGGGATACAAATATTTATCAGATATGTGAAACTTGTCCTCAACTTCGGAGTAGGTCTCATCTGGCTGCAGTTTCGAATGGTGAAGATTTAGGTCGACGTATGACAGTGGATTGGGGCTGGTCGTCTTCGTCGAGACCATTTCGTTGTCAGACATTGTGCCACCCGACCACTGACTACTGCGTCCTTCAACTACAACACCCATAATTGTTCGACTTAATACACAATCTGAGATAATTTATTTAATTTTATGATAGAAGAAGTACAAATATAATTAATTAGGAAATTAAGATGTTTTTACTCTTAAATCTTAATAAGTATGGCAGTGGTTGGAAGATCGAATTTACGTTATAATTGTTGTATTAATATGGCAAAACTGACATTACAAATATACTATTGATTGCCATAAAGTGTAATTTTTCATGTTTCGTACAATTGGCGATACCAACATTATTAAAATACTTTTATAGTTATTGGAGTATACGATTATTTTTATTCTAATAATATATTCAAGCAAATAATGAATAATGGCGTCAAAAGTGGTTTATCATTTTACACGTAATTTTCTTTCCCGAGCCTGCAAAAGCATAATTTTACGTAACTGAAATCAATTATACAGTATAGTACAATTATAAATATAGTAAACGGCTATGCTTTGTGAGTGAGAGTAAGGATATGAGAGCGTAGATCAATGTTCGCTTGGAGTATAAATGTTTGCTCTGGAATAAGCTCGAAAGCCGTCAAGAACTAAGAAGTTCAGTTGTTGAAGAAGTTAGTTGGTCGACTAACCGTTAGTCGACGGTAGATAAGCCTCGGGTAATTGAGAACTCCAGCGTGGCGCGTAAATGGGCTTGATGTTGGGAAAGAGGTCGGTGCTGGAGCAGTGAAGGACGTTGAGGGGTTCGCTTCTATTAGCAGATATATTAGGTAAGTAAGGGTGGGTCAACGCTGATGGCTGCTGTGTCGTCACGCCAATGTTCTTGCGCATTTTTGGGGTCGCCGAGGTTTTAGGCACACGAAGAACCTCGTCCTCCGAACTGTGGGAGCTTGCCATCTCTAGAGCTCGTCCTCGATCGTCCCGCTGCGACGCGTCCGAGTCCGACTCGGAATCCCGGCGCTGCTGTTCGCGTTCCTGATTTGCCTCTGCAAACGTTACATGCACTGTTTTTATTAATTTGGTATGCTAGCTGCAGCCCTACGCGAAGAATCGGCATTTCTTTTATCGATTAAATAACGCTTCAACCCTCTATTTTTCCTTTGATAATCCATTTCGTTAATGAACTTTATCGAAGTATAATAAATGCTTGTTCTGGTATGTAAATGTAATCGTAAATTTAAAAATTTATCTCTACTATTGTTAATTCGAATGCTGAATAGATCGCTAAGCTTGTTAAATATTATATGTCGATTTATTATACATCGAAATATAAATTTAAAAGTCACAAACAATAAGAATAATTAAAAGACACTTCGATAAAGGAAATACCTCGATAAAATGGACGATGAGGGAATAATAACGTACCATTCCTTTTCGGTCTTGTCGAATGATTGCTTCGCTTAGACATGTAAGCTCCACGATCGCTGTTGTAGTTACTTGTTGATGTCGAGGTGTTTCGGAGTTGCGTGTCGCTCCGATACGGACTGGATCCGGTCTTATTTGTGCTCCGAGACGTTGTGCTGCTCGTCGACACCCCGACATGGACTCTTTTGGAGTTCGCGTCTGTTCCACCGTATGTCGACGAGTAGGCAATCCCCGACCGCTGATCATATATCATATTATAATTAAGATTTTATACTTCTTGTATTACACTGTTAAATAATGCATTATGCAAGCACTTAGATACGAATGAAATCTTTATTTTAGTAAAGGAATATTGGAAGACACTTTCACTTTCGTTGAAAGGAAAGGAATTTAATAAGCCATCTCTAACAATCCTCGTGCCAATTAATAAATGATCACCCAGACTTACATTTATACCGGTATTGACGTTTTGACTGCTACTCCCATTGACCATGCTGACATCAAGGAGGGGCGCTTTCTTCCCGATGCACTTCAGCATGCTCAGATAAAGATTCCTCCTGACTCTGCCATTGATGAAGCAGTAGCCGACGAGGCTGAACATTGCATGTAGGACTATCGAGACGCTCAGCATATAGGAGAGGGTAGCCGAGTTCTCGGAGGCGCCGAGTACCGCGAGGGTCCAGGTCGTGCCGAGAAGCGGTAGCGAGGCAACTGACAACCAGAGGAGCGTGCGAAGATTGCCGAAACCCATGATGTGATCTTTGAGCGTAAAGGCCGCTTTCACCGACATTATTAGAATGCAGAAGTTCGTGAAGACCAGGATGCAGGTGGGACCAATCAGCGACCAGATCACGTTCTCATAGATGGAAAGCCAGCAGCTGTATTTTAATCAGAACAGAATGGTCATTGAAACTCTCGCAGAGGAGTTCTTGTTCTAGGCATTCACACGCATAAACATGTGCATATGACAAGAACTATGTGTAACATCAACATATAAAATACATAACATTATTATTGGAAACAAATTTGAATAAATGCCACCGATTTAGCTAACAAGTTTATTTTTACAGTGCAAAAAACTAGGTAATAATTTCTCTTATTTTAGGATAAAATAAGTTAATTAAATTTTTAGATCGTCAGACTTATCATAATAGCACAGTGCACTATTTTTAAATATCATTCTCCATTAAACTTATTTTATAATAAGTTAGAAACTATATCGAGAGATTGTAATAGTTTTTTATAATCGTTTATTCTCAATACATTGGACGAATAAATAAATCTGTTATAAAACATTTTACATTCTGTAAAAACTACAAGCCGCGAAAAGTGCACGCTAATTCAAATGAAATATAAAATTGGGTGCTAGAAGTATGTAGAAGGAGAGGGTCCATAAAACCACAATTATTGTATTTAAAATATAATCGAATGTATTTACAAATAAAAGTTTCCGTATTGGTCAGCTCTGACGCCAATGGTTAATCCAACTATGATCGCAGGCACGCCGTAACCGAGGGTGTAATAAAACCTCATCTGCCCGTGATTGATGTCTCTCATCTCAGTGAGCATGCGATAAAGATGTATCGAATCTACGAGTGTCCAAGCGAAGGTGCTGAGCCAGGCGTAATGGAGCCCGATGGCGATGAGCTTGCAGGGGAACTCGTTGCCGATGAGGGCACTGCGCGCCTTCAGGGCCACGAGATACAGCAATTCAGAAACGAAGACACACATCACGAGGTTCTTATGAATGCTATTTGAGTTGGTGTGGCCGCCGCGTATCAGAGCCAAGATAAGGATTGTTGTGAGGAGGAGAGGTAGGGAAATGATGAAGGCGCTGTAGCTCGTCACGTCCTCGAGGAGCGATGGCTCCGGGACGTATTCCAAGTCGAGGACGTCCGTCAGAACGGCGAATGTCGAGAGTTTGATGCACGAGCAATTGACCATCGTACCGAGAGGTAGAGTACTATCATCGACCTCGGTTGTGCAGCCCAATCTGCTCCACTCGCCGATTCTGTAACGCAACATTTATCACTTGAGCAATCACAGACTTAAGAAACAATTTATAACAAAACAAAAAAAAAAAAAACACAAAAAGTAATTATTTTTTGGACATTTCAATGATAAGGTAATTTATTTAAAAAATGAAATTATACCCTCTGGCCGTGCTCCAATGCACGCATTGAGGATTGATTCGAGTTTTATAACCATCATCCTCACTTAGCCAAAGCTGAATTCGAACAGGAAATTTAAGAGGAATGCCTGTCAAAGTCTCATATCCAGCTTCGGATGGCACTAGGACGGAAACCGTTATAATAGGTGATCCAATTGCAATTTCGACTCCCCATCTTACCGTCACTGAGTCGTCAAATCTAAAATGATATATTGTTAAGAAACGTATTAGTTGGCATATCAAGAAAGACAATAATATTACTGTTCAACTATATTTTATCTTGCATATTTTTTTATTTCTTCCCCTCCCCATCTCTCCATTACATTACAATTCAGTACACTCGTTATAATAAACTATTTTATCAATTTTATTACAATTTTTCGAATTTTATGAAAATGCTATTGCCTATATACAACACATGTATAATTTTGAATATAATTTAAATGTGAAAAACTATTTATTCAATAATCTCTGACGACATTAAATTCAATGTTATTAAATATGCATGAATTGCAAATTACTTTCAATGACGATGATCATTAACTTATATATTAAATTATATTAAATCATAAATTAATTTATAAATATAATTTGTGCAAATTCAAATTCATTGTAATTGTGGAGCAATTTTAACAATTGAAATAACGAATAGAAATTTAGATTACAAAGACATATGATAATATTAATCAAATCTATATTCTTTACATATTCAGTTGAGCAGCATTTTGATTAGAGTAGACATGTTTTCATACCTTCTAGGCAGCAGACTACCAAGTTCCCGATATTGTACGTAACTTAATACGGCTTTATGATTACTTAGACTGTTTTTGACATTGAGGTCGCCCTGGGTAACGGATTGTATACCCAACAGACTTAGAGGCACTTGTATTTTTGAATACGGATCGAACTTATTTGGATCAGGCATATAATTGTTGTACTTTGGAAAGCTTATCGAAGGGCCCATATGTATGGGCGAGACGAAGAAGGCAGAGGTATCCGGCAATATAACTTTCTGATCAGCTTCAGTAGGTCTAGCCGTAGAGAGCGATGCGTCTTCCTTATATTCCACCGCCTCGTAGCCGAATAAACTTGTCGACGTGACGATGTCCAAGCCCAATACTGCGAATCGACAGTTTGGATTAATTTTTCATTTATAATGCTTCGTTTTCCTCTTACTCTATTTTTTTTTTTTAAGATTTTCCTCTTTTATTTTAGCAGTAACGTGTTTCAATTACCAATGGATTTCCACTGTTTCTCAAATAATAGGATACAATATTATCGCAGTAGAATACAAAATAATTCTTCATTTCCTTTTAAATTTGATAGAAAAAAAGGGACTATTTATGTATTATCAATGATTACACTGATATTGCAAATTGTTGTACTCTGCAGCAGACATTTTTTTATTGAAAAGGGACATGCAAGTAAGTATAATAAATAAGCGAAACGAGGCAAATATTGAGGTACACATACCAGCGTTAGCGTCTACCACTTCGAAGGGGCTGGTGTAGGTATCATGTTGTGATACAGCGAGAGTCTTGAGGTACTCGGCCATGGTGAGCATAACTTTGTCAGGGCCGTTTCCGGTGAGGGACTCGATTCTCGCCCAATTTTCGGAGTACTTCTTCTGCAGGATCGCCCCGGCTATGCCGACCAGATGAGCCACGTAATCTTTGTCCTGACTGTGGGTGAGGTTCAGCCCAGCGAGGCTGTCCTCGTACTTGAGGAGGGCAGAGAGGAGGGACTCAGTGACGAGGAGATCCGCCCCGTACATATTTTTCGTGGCGTTCACGGCCTTGTGGAGCTCCATGGCCATCTTGACGGCGACGTAAGTGTTAAGGCTGAGTTCCGATGTCTCCATAGCGGCGAGTTGATGTCGCTGCTCGACGAAGATTTCCGAGGTACAGTTGAAGAGGTCCGTCGATTGCCAGCCTCCGAGTTTGTCCGAGCAAGAGCGCGAGGCTTTGCCTTCGGCTGTACCCGGACAGTCCTCGATCGCTGTTTCGCCGAACTTTGTTCGTGGCCACCACAAACCATCGGCAAATGACCTGCGATACGTGAAAATTTTTTTAATTGAATCATAATCGACTGCTTGTACGCTACGTGCATTTTCCTCGCGTTTATCTGCATTTTAGATTTGTCAAGCTTTTTTTATTGCAAGATAGGGGTTAATTGACTATAATGAATGAAAGTTAATTCGTTGAAAAATAAAAATAAAAAAGAATATATTTCTATAAAATAGTATCTGTAAGGCGCTATACTGTTTTTTTTAAAGTAAATTTTAATATAATAATAATTTTTATTAACTTGAGAAATAAGATTCCAGCATTATTTTTTAATATAGTATTTAGAAAATAATTCATATTCAGTATGCAAATTTTTTCTAATCAATACGTATATAAGTAAATACCTATAAATAGTAATGCATAAAACAATTGTTTTTTTTTAACATACGTCGCGTCATTTCTTAGCTTTTAAACAATATAATCGGAGGTAATTATAATATTATAATAATTATAATAATATTTAAAATTTTAAGTTGAATTTGCTATTGCTGTGATGCTCTATTTTCTTTTGTGTTTTTCATTTAAACTCAGAAATTTAAAAAGAAATATCAATGCTAAATCGGACAAATTATTACATTTCTGTAATCGAGTGCAATTGAGAATAAATAACATTAATGCCTATGCTGATGTTGTGATGCTATTTGTAAGCTGAAGGAAGAGCTTCGATAAAGCAGGAATTCTGAAAGTCATCAGAAAGTCTCACCTTGGACAGCCGTCATAGACGACCTCGCAGCCTTTCAAGGTGACCTCGGCGTAGGGGTTGGGACAAGCGGTGCAGGACCTGCCGATGACGCCCATCCTGCACCTGCATTGGCCGGTTAGAGAATCGCAGCGCGGGCCAAAGCTCCCGGTGGCATAGCATTCACACGGTGTGCACTCCATCTCGCCGGGAGGCTGATAGTGATTCTCCTTGCAGTAGCACTCACCTGTGGTCTTATTACAAGATGGATCGTAGCCACGCGACTCGTCACAGTGACAAGGACCGCAGACCGGCGAACCCCACCAGGTCGCGGGACACGGCTGCTCGGCTATAAGCGTTAAAAAAACTCGTGAATGAATTCGCTATTTCGTTTGTATTTTCCCAGTGACCCTAAGCTTTCTCCACAAACACAACGTTTTACGTACACTATACAATTATATCTGAATATAATTTTTCAATATTATACGTAATATTTCCCGTTAAATTTATTATTAATTCTATAATAGTTTTCCTTAATTACAGTTTAAAATTGCATATAATTAATAACGAATAGTATAAAAGAACTTTTTTTCAGTTTATTTAACATTAATTCATAATATATCTGCATATAATATAATAATATCTGGTGATAATATTAGTAATAGATTAGATATTTACAACGTGTTGTTGGCAAAGTGTGTGTTGAGCGATACGAAGTAGACGCGACTTATTGGATAATTTTGTTAAATAATATGCATTACCTTTAATTTCACAGTATTCTCCAGAGTACTCAGGAGTTTTGCATTTACAATCGTAACCCTTTTGACTATCTGTGACTGCGACACACGTACCAAATGAGCTGCAAGGATTTATGTCGCATATTTGTTCACAATTCTGACCGACTCGACCTTCGCTGCAAATACATTCGCTTGATTCCCACTTCGTTACACAAGTTGCAGAATCTGCGCAATTGACTCGACATGTATTATCACTGTCACATCCGAATCCAATATTTTCTTGAATTATTGGTACTTGAAGAAGTGTTTGATTCGTTCCTACTCGTATGTCCTGCAATATTTTTATTATGGAATTTTTTTAAACATTTAATAAATGTTATATAAAGTCTTCCATTAAAGATAATTGGAATGTCATTATAAATTGATTGTAGAGATTTAACTATTTTTATTGTAAAGCAATAGTTAAGTACGTCAAAAATAAAAAATTAAATGTAAAGCAAAAAATGATCATCACATGTATAATAAAATCATAAACCGTCTATTAAATTTAATTATTAAATTATTATTATTCGATAGTTTTGTGATTCAATTTAAATTTGGATGATTTTCATTCGTGACTTTTGATTACAATTAAAGTATTAATTATTAAATATGATATAATTATATTGGAATTTTATAAATATAAATAATCCATTTGAACCTGAAGGCATCCACTGTAGAGCGGCAATTCGGTGTTGAATGATTTGTCGGGGCTACCAATTAAGGTTCTTCCAACGTATAAACCTTGTAATTTAGCCGGCAACGATTGGATTAATGGCTTATTTCTATAATCCATATCCAGGATAATTTGACCGCTTTGCCAGCGAACGTCGATCCTATGCCACTGACCATCGGCTACATTAGTTGACGATTTTATCACATCGGCACCATCTAACAGAACTACTAACTTTCCACCCATGACTTGGAACAAGATGGAGCTATTCTGTCCAATTTGAATGGTCATAATGAAAGAGTCTTGAGCTCTCGTCCTTAAACTAAATCCCGTCAGCCACGGTAATTGAATGGGCTTTAACAAGGGATTGAAGCTGAGCAAGCCATCGCCGTGAAATCGCCAGGGTCTGGCTATTTCATCATTACATTGCGATCCGGCATAGCCATCGGCACATTCGCATACATAGCCCGACCATACCTCTTTACAGTATCCATTATTATTGCACGGATTAGATGCACAGAAGTGCATTTTTTCGGGACAGCCGACAATCGTGCCGTTATCCGCCACGAATGAATTAAGATCAATGAATCGATGATCCACATAAAAATTGCTTATGCACCCGATAAAGTCCTTGTTTCGTATTTGAAAGTTCGAAGGTATTGCGGGCAGCCCTCCTAATTGCAATGGCCCTGTGAGATCGAGAAATCGATGGCAAGTTTCGGTGATATCGCTGCATCGTTCTTCAAGGATATGCTCGTTCCTTCCCGCGCACGACCATTTTTCGCCGAGCCTCTCCCCGAACTTCAATGCCAACGATATATCACAATTATCCAGCGATACTATTACCGATCTGTTAATATAGGAAACTTGGACTTCGTGCCACTGTCCATCGGATATACCCCCGGGAATCTCAGCCGTTGCTCTAGTTATTACATCGCCCAGAGAGAAGCTAAATTGTACTTGGGATTCCACGATTTCTAAAGCAATAAAGTCGTGCTTCTCGTTATATCGGCCATTATATAATAATAGACCGTCCGAGGCTTCGGTGGCGAATCTCAGTTTAAGATGTAGCCTGTGCCGCTGTCTCAACGATGGAAAGGTTAAAAAGGTTGCAGGCCCAAAACTTCGAGTTCTGAGCTCGCAAAGAGGCGTCACGTTCTCTAATGGTGTAATCGGGCAGTTATCGCAAAATAATCCACCGTCAATCTTGTTTATACACTGAGAGCCGCTTTTACATAGGTCTGCCGCGCACGAGTCCGTTTCTAGAGATATTTCGCAGGCTTGGCCCGTTGACTTAGCCGGGCACTCGCACGTATATCCACCTTCCCGTCGTCTACAGGTCCCTCCGTTTTTGCATGGATTCGAATAGCACAAGTTGACTTCGGTGTCGCACAAATAAGCCTCTCTACTCCCCGTAAATCCTTTAGCGCACTGACAAGTAAAGGTCGTCACTGGATAAATTGGTCGAAAAAGCACGGT
Organism: Ceratosolen solmsi marchali; assembly: GCF_000503995.2. Taxonomy (NCBI): domain Eukaryota; kingdom Metazoa; phylum Arthropoda; class Insecta; order Hymenoptera; family Agaonidae; genus Ceratosolen; species Ceratosolen solmsi. Next base: position 5,543,649 of record NW_011948419.1, on the reverse strand, counting down.
ACTGCTGCTGGCGAAACCCGATGCATTTCCGAATTTCAATACGGTAATGCACTCCTCGTAGTCCAAGCATGGCTCTCTCACGCACAGGTTATCGTCGAATGGTAGAACCTTAACATTAGCCAGTCTCGCGAGAATGCCGCGATTCAAATAGACGCGCTCCTGCAGAAACTGAGTGCTATAAAACTCGTCGTTCGAGCCGGGCTCCACTCGTTTTGCCGAAAAGCTGACATTTAAAATTTTACTGTGCACATCCGTATCCTCCTGTACACTAAATATAAATATATTATCTCTGGGGCAGGGAATAATGGCAGCTAGGCCATCCAAAAAGTATCCTAGAAGGGGACTTAAGAAAGCTTCAACGGTCATCTCATCCAGTCTCACGGTTATGGAATTGAAGAGCATTTTGTCCGTAATGAGTCTTACAGAAAGTGTCATGGTTGCTTTTACTTCGTTGATGCCGTCTGTTACGGATATATCCATTGTCGCTACGCGAGGCACGTTTGTGTTCAATTGAGGTGATAGAATAATTTCTCCGCTCGTTTTATTTAAAGAAATTAAATTGGCGTTGTTGCCCGAAAGTATTGTATAAACAAGTTTATCGGTCACATCCGCGTCGAATGCAGGAACTCGACCAATGGCAGTACTTGGAAAAAAATCTTTGAAATTGTTGAAGATTATTTGAAAGTCTTCTAGCTTCGGTGCATTGTCATTTACATCGGTAACGAGAACCTAAAATATATCAATAATTATTATTTCACTTTCATCATATTTATAATCGTATAATAGTGTTTTTTGTTTATTGTTTATTTTTTGTTTTTTTAATCGAAACATTTTTCACTATTCGAGCGAAGGAGTACTTAAACATTTCCAATTTTTTTTCAATTCTTAAATAACAATAGGATCATTTATTGTTACTTATTTATTGTTACTTGATCATTTATAAGTACTTATAGTATAAAATAAAATTAAAAAATTAAAAATAACAGTAATATACAGATTAAGACCACCGTTAAATTATTTAAATGTCGAAAAATTTCACTTGATTTTCATTGCTCATGAATAAAGCCCAGTCTAATTAACATAACAATACTTACTATCATATTTTATCTTTAATTTAATTATAATTTATTACTTTTGTGTATTTTTCACTAAATTTTAATGCTATTCTAACGAATGATTAATCGTTTCTTGCAATTAATGCACAATTCTTAAATTATTAATGTTATTAAATACAAATTTTTATCATCACAATTGCAATGAATAAATTACCTGAATTATAGCATCCGATCGCAACGGTACCGAAGTGGCCCTTACGACTAATTCAAATTTCTTCTTTGTCGATTCATAATCCAATTCTTGCAAAGAAATTAATTCGGCCCTATCGGCTCCGGGACGAGAATTCAGTCGAAAACTACCGACATCTTCGCCACCTATTAGAGAATACTGTACAGCGGCGTTGGGCCCTTCGTCGGGGTCATGGGCATAGATTTCGCCGACCGTAGAACCGACAGGCGAATTTTCAGGAATGTAGAGTATAATTTTATCTTTTTCGAAAGTAGGCGGCGAATCATTTATGTCTTCGATTTTAATGATGATGGGGACTATTGACGATAGCGCCGGCGATCCACGATCCATGGCCATAGCCTTTAAAGTGTAGCGTGCCGTTGATTCGCGATCGAGAACCTTAGCTGTTCGAATTATACCAGTGGCCGAGTCGATAGCGAACGAGCCATCGCCATCATTCTCCAGCGTATATTTGACCTGAAAATTATTTGTTTAACATTAACGTCCGTTCAATTACAATTCAATTTGAAACGCGGCGCACTTCATTTGAATAATATTATTGACCAATATTATTACACCAATGCATTATTGCATTATGTTAATCGGCAGTCATTTATTGCGCCCCTTAAATCTAGCTTACCGTTATAATTACTGTTACAAGTGTTTGCAACGCGATATCCCCAACAGACAATTGGTTTTTATCGATATTTTTAAGCGACATTTCAAAGCGTTGTTACTGAATTTGCTTATGAAGAGAATTGAAAAAGCACCGGTGCACGACTGGAATATCATCGCAATGAGACAAACGAGACTTGCCCGTCCATTGAGGCCGACGTCTATGTCCGTGGCAGTGATCTTGATAACGCTGGTACCAATGAGCACATCCTCTCTCGCAGTGCCCTGGTACTGCACGGCGTCGAAGGTGGGCGCATTATCGTTGACGTCGGTGACGGATAGCTCGACTTCAGTGGTATCGCTGAGCGGCGGGACACCGCCGTCCTTGGCGGTGATGGTAAGCAAATAGCCGGAAACGAGTTCCCTATCGAGGGGCCTTGTCGTGATGATGGCTCCCGTCTGCGGATTAATAGAGAATTCCGTAGCTTCGCGAGCCTCGTCGGTATCACTGCCAAGGCCGTACGTAATCTGCGCATTCTGCCCGACGTCGGAGTCCGTGGCGCTGACGACAAGAACCGTCGTACCGACGGGCGCATCTTCGAATACGGAGAGTGAGTAGGGCGCGTTCTCGAAGACGGGTGCATAGTTGTTGGCGTCGGAAACGTTCACGTAGACGAAGGCTGTGTCGCTTCTGCCGCCCGAGTCAGATGCCATGATGGTCAGTACGAAGCGCTTCTCTTGCTTATAGTCCAATGGTTGAGCTACTGTAATAAGGCCGCGTCCGTTCTGCGACGTTATGGAGAAGCGACCTGAGAAAAGGTTTCAGCCAATCACATTTCCCGATTTCATAGTTATGTCATAATCAATGCATTTGTCAGTGTTAAATTCCATGATAATTATTTCTTTAAGTAGTCGACCAAGCTAAGGGACCATCTACCATTCTCGATTGTGTCGTGCAAATCATTTAATTACACACGATTTTAATTATCCATTTAAATAAATAAAATGTCATTTACGTTTTTCTATAAAAAGTAAAAATTTCATTAACAATGTATTTTGCATTTAGTCTTATCTATGAAATTTAATGGAATGAAAGATCGTGTTGTAGGGGCGTTTTACGAGTATGTGCTCTATCGATACTAGTGACATTTAAAAGGCTTCGCCGACCGACCTCTTGTATTTCCGGATGAAATTTCATAGTGGATTCGGGCATCTTCATCTGGATCGGTTGCAGTGACAGTTGTGACAGGTGTACCGGGCGAATCATCCTCCGCGACTACAGTTTCGTAACTCTTGGGATCGAAATATGGATCGTTATCATTGACGTCCGTGACGGTTAGTATTACGGTCGCACTGGCTGATTTTGGAGACTCGCCCGAGTCGCTCGCTACCACTACGAACTGATACTTGGAGCACTGCTCGCGATCGAGCTGCTTCACTGTGAATATCCACCCGGTTTCGCAGTTCACAGCCACCGGGAAGTTCTCGGTAGAGCCGCCGCTTAAGTCGCGCGAGCCAATCGAGTATTTGATCTGAGAATTGGGGCCCTCGTCCGCATCATAGGCCTGAACTTTGAGTACGGAGTAGCCAATGGAAACTGACTCGGACACGTCTTCTTGAAAAAGACTCGTATGAAATCTGCATAAAAGTATTTGCAATCTTTTCTAACAATTTTATAACAAAAATATTACATGTATTTTCTATTCTTTATGCTTTTTACAAGAAAAGTCTCGATCTCGATTCTTTGACCAGCCAATCGTTGTATTTAGCTGTCTGGAGCTACAGTTTCTTATTATTGCAATGTTTACAGAAACTTTGAGTGTAAAAATTCAAGCCTAGTTTTAAGACTCCATTATTTAAACTAAACAGAAAAAAAAACAAAAAACAAGAACAAATAAAAAACAAAACCAAAAAAAAACCAGCCGCTAAATAACATGGATTTGGAGGCGTTTCAATCAGTGTGAATTTAAGTTAAAGGAGACGCCGGTCATGACGAATGATTCTTAAATGAAATCAACTGCCATGACTCCATTTAAGCGATAATTGTAAGTCGTGGGATCGGCTAAGGAAAGAATCGCTTCGAGCGTACCTCGGCGCATTATCGTTGACGTCCTTCACCCTGATGAGGAGCTGCGTAGTATTGGACTTGGCGGGCAGTCCGCCGTCCTGCGCACGCACGATGATCTTGTAATTCTTCACTGTTTCGTAATCGAGAGGTTTCACCAATATAACGTCACCACTCTGCGAGTCGATCTGGAAGGTGTTCTGCGTGTTCCCCCCAATAATCGCGTAGCGAATCGCGGCGTTCGAGCCCGTGTCCGAATCCGTCGCACGTATCTCCGCGATCACCGGATTTATCGTATAGTCGAGATCCTCCGGCACGCTCACGATATACGTGCGCTCAGAAAACTGCGGGTAGTTGTCGTTGTCGTCGAGGATGTGGACCACCAGGGTAGCCGAGGCAGTGCGTCGATTCACCGGTGGATTTGCAAGGTCCATAGCCTGGATTATTACCGTGTATACCTCGGTTTTCTCGCGGTCGAGCGACGTTTTCGTTGTCATGATACCCGAGCGTGGATCGATCCTGCAAATAAGCGGTTGTGATATATATATATATTTTCCGCTCCGAAGTGGTGACCGAAACTGTTTGAATTACGATTACATAATACAACAGTGGAAAAGTATTACTAAAAATTGACTAATGTTGCTTAGGCTGTACGGCTAAATGAAATTTAGGTTTTAGGTGCATGCATTAGAATATTGACCTCTTTATTCGGCTCCGATCGATAAATAATAAGCTTCGATTAAATTTAAAATCTATTATTATTCATGATAGATCTTTATTTAGAATCGGTAAAATATAGACTCAATAATATTCAAACTAATACCGTGTCAATGGTCTCCATGGGCTTGACTATTTAAAGATCTCGATTATAATTTAATACTACGGAAGTATCATACAATAGGAAGGAATAGGTTCGTCTAGATTTAATCATTAAATGTAGATATTATTTATGATATATAATGGCTTCATTATAATACTTATTAAAATAACGATTGTAAATTCTGTCGTCGAATTTGCAATTTATTTTACATACTAAAAATATAAAAAAAAAAAATATTAACACTTTTCTTATGTTCTTAATATAATACGCTGTTTGTTAGAATATTATTTTATAGCTTAGATGTATGATAAATTCCATAAAATTATACAGTATATTTAAATTGGAATAATTATTTATTTTATTGATTTTACTTATTCGAGGCAATAGGTTTATTTTAATTAATAAAGCCATTAGTTGATTATAATACCAATGAAATGATTAAATTAATGTAATTAACTTATCTAGATGACGCTTCCATTTTTTAGTTTTAATAAATACCGGTTTTCGAAAACTTCTGAAACGTAGTTTTTTTAAGGTTTACTTTTTAAAGTAACATTCATTTCGAGGTATTTCGAAAGTAATAATTAGTTTACCTGAATTCGAATATTATCAGCATGTAGTTGAATAGTTTGTAGATTCTTTTTTATTATTATTATTTAATAAACGAGGCTAAGCTAATTAAAATTTTAATTTATTTTACGTACTAAGGAGGTCCCAATTTAAATTAAAAGGTTTTAATAAATTGCATTTGTATTAAATAGCAACTTAATATAATTCGAACATTTGATTGATCTTCATTTGCAAAAGGGAACGAAGTACCCTTCTCTACGTTCATTAAAATTCATTTTTTATACGCGTTAAATTGTTACCATTGATATATGTCTTTAAATTTTTTTTTATTCTATTCTTATAATGTACGAGTGTCAATTTATACATCTTTTATCCGAGTGCAATTTAATTGACATTTAATATAGTTTATACACTATAATTTTTGGTGAAAAATACATATCATACAAGATTCATGTATTACAGTAAATACAGAAAATTAAATATTTGAAAAACATAATCGTCGAATGTTTAAATCTTACAAACGTATTTGTATTTGGCAAAATGAATAAAGTTTAATTATAAACATATATAATTATCCAGCTATTCATATAATATGTAGTAGTTAATTTTACATTTCAATGATATAACGTAGATTAAAAATGTGCTGGTAAGTATAATCATTATCTTGTCGATAAGAAAGTTTAGAGTTATGCAAAAATGAAATAACGGATTAAATAATGGATGCCGTGTAGATAAACTTGATTGTGCCATAATTGGCTGTATCCTCTGCATTGCAAGCGGTCACATCTGACGTTTTCAACATTTTCAAATAAAATAGGGTTGATGAAAATAATTTGAAATGACTAGGAACATCTCTGGCGGAATAATCGAAGAGTTCTCGCGTGTACCTGAAGGTCGATTGGTCCTCGGTGAGTGTAGTTGTGCCGCCGCCAGTGGTGGAGACAATCGCGTACTCGACCTCGGCGTTCTTGGCAACATCTTGATCGGTGGCCTTGATGGAAACGACGCTGGAGCCGATGGGGACGCTCTCATGGACCGCGGCCTCGTATTCGGGCGACTCGAAAGTCGGCGCGTGGTCGTTTGTGTCGAGGACGTTGATCTGCAGCGTGGTCGTGCCGGTCCTGGGCGGGAAGGAGTCGTCGACCGCCAGCACTCGGAAGTAGTGTACATCGACGTTCTCGCGGTCAAGCCGTGCGGTTGTCGTTACCTTTCCGAGCACCGATTCCAGGCTGAAAAGGCTCTGCGAGCGCGCGTCTATCAGCGAGCTCATCGTGTACCTGAGGAGCGAATGGGGTGATAAGGATCGCGTCTCTTTATATCGATGCTGCGTTGATGTTGGTTAAATTATGAAAGTAAAATTAGCCTTGAGCAATGCTCTTTACGCTTGAATTTGCATGGCTGCAACTATCCTCGCGATTGACGAAAACCTCTCTTTTTTCCACGTTAATTCGAAAGCCTTTTATACTTTAAGGAAGGCGAGATATTATTAATTTCAAATTTTTTATGTTTGATTTATTATGAATAGCGATTGAATTACTTTGCTCCCTGCGAGAATCTTGTGTAAATAACAAAAGAAAGAAAAAAAACTTAAAAAAAAATAAAATACTCGATGGTTTATTAGTATCGTAAATAAACTATTCATGTAGCTTGAGCTAAATTATTAAAATGAATTGAAGCCTTGATGGCATCGTACGTTTTATCAATTGATATTGAATGGTTAAATAATTATTCAAGCAGGTGGTTCTTTAATATGTGATCTAAAATTGATGTAAATATACGGCTAAAATAGATTAGCCAACATATTGATGACGATAATAAAATTATAAAGGCCGTTTCATATTTTTTGTATGTATGTACATTTTTTTTCTATAATAGCTCGTAATTCGCTTTTTTGTAACAGAAGTAATGGAGCATATGATTTAATGAATATTAAAATAATTTTTAAATATTCTTAATAAGTTCTATGCCAAAAAGAATTTTTTCAAAAATTTAGCTAAACGTTAAACGGTAGCGTTGGCATTTTAAATATTCTAAGTAGTCTTTTGCTTTTCCTTTAAAAATAAAAACTACGCTCAGTAAAAGGATGTATTTAAATGTATATTTAAAAATTAATGGGCTTATTAAATAAGGAATATAATATTTGAACGTCGAATGGCGCAAAGAACTTAAATTGGAAAATGCCGACAAAGCGATCTGGGCGCAGTTTAAGGAACAAGAAATGCAGTGTAAGAAAAAGTGTTGTTACCCAGATCGACTGGAAAGAGTCTAATAGTCACCTGACGGTACCGCCCTCAGGATCCCGTGCCCGGACGAAGGTGACAACGACTCCGGGATCCTTCTCCTCCTCGACCGCTGCAACGTAGAGCGCTTGTTCGAAGAACGGTGACTGATTGCGCAACTCCCGGCGCACCCTGCGCCCCAGGTCCGTGTCATCGAGCTGCTGGTGGTGAAAGACGATCTTTAGTCGGTGTTCCGCATCTGAGAGGTAGCTGGTGCCGCAGCGAAGATTCATCGAGACCGAGATCTTCCACAATGGGTCCACGAGGCACTGCTCCGACGCTGAGACAAGATCGCCGGCAGCACCCTCCACGAGGAATCGTGGGTCCGCCACTCCACCTAGTATGTGAGCGAGAGCCCAACGTATCTGGCTTATTAATCATGTCCTAACTATTCGAGAGTTTTTTGCTTAGTTTCTTCGTGTTTTCTAAGTGGCTTTTGTCGCGATTCATTAAAAGACTTTGATGGGAGACAGAAAATTTGTCGATGGTTAATAAACGTATTTCAATTTACTTCAAGTTGGACATTTACCCAAGTGGCCAAGCATATCATTCGCATTGCTGTAAATTACTTATTTAATCAAGTATAACCCGTTTAGATGAAACAATCTTCATTATTGCAAAAGTTCTCAAAATAATTGTACATTTCAATAATAATTGCTTTTGCAACTTTATTGCTTTTAACGATCTACAGACTATAAAAAAGTGTAACGGACGCCACTAATTAAGGAAGATTTGATACACGCAAAAGTTATAGATTTTATAATTGTTTTGATATTTTAGAGCTCAATAAGACGAACTAAAAATGTAAATCCCGTTATCCTGCGATAAATCAATTTCTTTAATATAAACGTTAGTAAATGCGCGCAATAGCATGAAAAAGATGATACAATGTTTATATCGATTAATTAGTAGCATACTAGAATTTATGCCAGCACGGCGTGGTTCGTTATTATCAATCCAGCTCGCGTATAATTAATTGTCATGTTAATACTCAAAATGATTCCTTATTAAAAGGTGAAAAAGAACCTTTTAAACATAAGAGAGTTTTATCATATGTTGTTATTATTATTATTCTTATTATTATTATATTTATTATTTTATCGAGTTATTTCGACGACTGCGGCTATTGCTTACTGGATTTATCATTACCTAAGTCGCAGTCTTGCATTCTCAACGTAAATGACGCATGAGAATGTGTCGTAGGAACGAAGCGAATGGTTTCGGGTACAATCGGCCACCGTGAAAATGCCTCTCAATCCTTATAAAAGATTAGGTATTATAGTAATATAAATTAAGAATAATTAATGCGAATAAAAGATTAAATAAATAAATAAAGAATGAAATAAAACGCGGAATAGGAGTCGTTGATTGGAATCGATATCGTGTTCAGCTGGCCCTCTTGGGTCAAGCGAGGCTCCCCGAAAGAATAGCGGGCATTAAAAATTTACGAGCCTGCTTGTACTCCCGATAGTGGTAAGGAACGTTGTGGCGGAGTTGGTCGGCGGGAGAAGGAGGGTATTGAGGGTCTTACGGCAATGTAAACTCGGAAGGAAGAGAAGAACTGGTTGGACGCGATGGAGGGGCTTCGATCAAGGCCGAATAAAAAGCGGTGGCGGCCCTCATCGGCTCCGTTAATGGTGCGAGCTTATGAGCGTACGTACCCCATCTGGTCTCGCACTGCTTGAGGGCCGTATGCGGCAGGAAGTCCCTGAGCGCGGCGACTAGTTGTGACGTCCTCAGGCAGACCTCAGTGAATTTATCGGTGCTCGGCATGGCGTAGGAGGCGAGGGTCTCCGCCATCCAGCCCTTCGTCGCGGCGAGGTCCACGTTTTCGCCGCCGCAACCGGTCACCAGGATACGCAAAGGCAGGCTATAGTAGTCGATGGTCGCTCGGCCCAACCGGGAGCTCGTCGAGTCGATGTAAAATGTGAATAGCCTGCAGACAGATCAGCGACGTTGATCAGTTGGGGCTCGTTAACACCCTCCCATCCCCGTTACAGTGACCCTTCGTTGCCACGCTGGGTTTGTCATCCTCGTTGGATTTTGTGAAGAAGCTGGGCTACCATTACGAATTACGAAAGGAGGACGAAAACGCTTCCGCGGTCAGGGGCATTGCGCTGGAATTTTCCATTTTTTTCTGCACTTGCAACGAGTTCCTTCACAGCATATTGGCTATTACGGCATTTACGACGGCTATTAATTTGTGCAATACAAATGACAAATGCTCCCCCCCCCTCCTAAGAAGTCATAACCACTTGCATACCTAAACCCATTCGTTCTTTTCTTTTTTTTCTTCTCTTTTCTTTCTTTCTTTATTACAATCTTCTTTATTATAGCAGCGCGCAAACGCGCAATGAAGAAATACTATTTATCGAGTTTTATAAGAAACACAATCTATTTTTCGATCGTCATTATTAATTTATTAACTTTTATCACTGTTCAAGTTATAAGAGAAAGATATAAAAAAAAATTTCAATATTTTTGTAATAAATAAATACAATTTTCACATAATTATACAGTATTAAGTTAAGCCTTGGATAACGTCTTATTTATATAAGACTTATATGAATAAATATTGGATAAAAAATTAACAGTTACAAAATATATTTAAATGTGTAATAATGAAAATTTATTTATCAATACAATTTATGAAACTTAGTAAAATAGAAATGAGAGGGTAATTTTAAATATAATTAAATTTAACAATCATTGTTTATGAACACGTAACTCTGATTAATATTTGTAATTATTTTCACGTATTTATCATGCCCCGTTCGAATAATAATTATCCATTTATATGTTAAAATTGTATTTTATAATTTCACTTCAATTTCCTTGAATTTCCAATGTTTCAATATAGCTAAGCTTTTTTTACGTTTTATTGTTTTCTACCAATAAATAGACTTGCGGGGCTTTCGAAGCAAGTTCAAACACTCATTCATTATACAATCATGTGTGAAAAGTGCAAAACTCTTATCTTGAAATTAATGTCTAAATTTGCGGATACCTTGTGTAATATGTAAAATTATTTGGACGAGTACAGCCGATGATCAAACCTACCTCGGATACTGAAGACCATCGCAATTTAAGCTCTTGGCGAGGCTGACTCTTCCAGTGTGCGGGTGCACCTTGAGCAATTTGAGCGCGAACCAGGCAGTGCGATCCTGGGAAGCGGCATACCTTCGTCGACCCCCAAGATGCGGGACCCCGGCCTCGAAGACGACTGTGCCAGTGGGCAGGTCCGACGAGAGCACGGCGAGGTAGGCCCGGGCAAGGCCCAGAAGCAGGCTTAGGAGCCAGAGGCAGAGCCATGCCGGTCGCGGGAGCGCCCCCATGGCCCTTGGCTACGTGGGGCCCCTTCGATCAGCAGCCATTAGCCGGCCTCGATGACATGAACGCAGCCTGCCATGGGACAAGGCCTCCGCTCTCTACCGCAGACTCTGCAATGAGACGAAGAATACTTTTTTCACTGGCTTTCTCAGATACTCCATATTCTTATTTGCTCGATGCTATAGCAAGCGCTCAATTAGCTTTGCTCATGGGGCCCTCGAGAATTACTTATTAACCTGGGACTATCGCTTGTATCTTATTCCCTTTGGGTGCTGTATTAAAGTGACACTAATTAGTTCTAATGAATGTAATTCGCGATTAACATTCTTGTTTTCTCGTTTTAGAAGCTTACGAAAGCGGCATGAATGCCGTATAATAATAAGAGTTCAATGATTCAGAGAGGGGTCATTGCTGTCTTGAATACTGGGCTAAATCGCAGTTTCATAATCATCCTGAAGGGTGTCGAATTCTTTTATCAATAATAATGTTATTTCTGACTAGAAATAGACTTCGTTATTTCGAATATTAATAAATATCAGTAGGAAACGTACTTTTTCTATAATACCAAGCCATATAATTTGATTGGTATAAAGTGAACGGTCTAATTTATTTCAGGATTAAAATAGTAAGCATAAAGCAAATTTTATCTTACAAGTTGTGTACCCACATAATTCCTACATTTAACCTCGGTAGCTAATAATTTTATTATTAATGCAAAAGCATTATAAAAATAATGTTTTTAAATATAAATTGATCGTATTATGGCATAACATACTGATACAATACTATACTTTCTACGCAGCAATTATTTTTGCCGAAAGGGTAATTTTTTTTCTTTTATGCATTTTTGCTGCATTTTCATAACAGTCGATAATTTTTAATTACAAAAGTACCTGGAGCATATTTGTGGCTTTTTCGAGTACAGATTAAATCGTTACTCACGAGATTGACAATATAAAACCAAGCCGTTAAAAGTACGTGTCGCAACAGCATTATTGTACCTCGGCAAATTCAGTAATAGCATAAAAACCTCGAATGTTAGAGTAAACCACCTTTGAGAAAACTATGAATGGTCGTATAATTGCTTGCGTTTGTCCGCGATGAGAATCAAAGATAAATGGCATCGTTCGCTTTACGCGTAAGCGCACGAATCGCACGAGCGAGAAGAAGTTAAGATAAGCGCACCCCCTACTCTTACATTCGCATGAAGCAGCGTTTATGATGCCGAGGTAGATGCTATCGGTTGCTGAAGTCAGCAAATGCTTATTCAAACCTATTTCGATCACAACACGAAGTCATGTAACCAATCTTCATTCAAGTTTGAACACTTATTGTTCATCTTTTAAATAATGTGCCATGGCACAGTATTAGATTATGATATTGATTATTTTGCGTGACATGGCGCATTTATAACATAGTAAGATAGATGATAGATGAATAGATAGATAAATCTTTATATGTGCATATATATATATATATATATATATATATATATATATATATAGAGAGAGAGAGAGAGAGAGAGAGAGAGGATAGAAATTCAAGAACTACATATTATACTACATAGAGCAATAACAGTCGAATTTAAATAATCTTTCTTTTCTTATTGTGTATATAATTCTAAATGCGAAAAATAGCAAGTGTTTTATTTTTTCTGACTTATAAAAATAATTTGTCTTTATTTTTAAAAAATTCGACTTATTAATAAAAGAAGAATTTTGTATTGAAAGAATAAAGTAAAAACTATATCTAAATTTATAATTGTTTTCAAGAGAATTTTCATGACTTCATCATGAATTCATTTACATGAATTGTCTTTTGTATAAAATAGAGTGAACATAGATTCTACTTACATACGTTATATAATACAAATCATAATGAAGTAGTTAGTTATCAGAAACGGAAGCTGATACGATGTAATAATAATGTTACTCATTCCTTTTATTACGACTTTAATTGCATGGACAGTGTATTTGAAGTTTATATTAGCTATAGATGTTTTTCATATCTTCTATTATGTACGAAAATTTATCTTAATATTGATGGTAGATTTATGACTTTGATGAAAATCGTTAAGCTAATCATTGATTAAAAAAAATCTATTAATAGTCTGCGTAAATTTAAACTTCAGTAATATAATACTATTAATAGATAGTTGATATTGATAGATATTGATAGATAGATAATCAAAGGTAAATGATGCCCAGATAATTTACATTTAATAATTAATTGGAAATTTCAAAATGTGCCAGTAAGTATCATCTGGTATATTTATAAATAAGTTTATTTCAATTCGCTTAAACGTATGCTTATTAATATACTATCCAACTTGGGGGTACATTTTACGAAATTTTTATTAATTATAAAAATTTTATTTTAAACTCCATTTACTATATTTACAAGCACATATTTTAATCATTTTTAAAGTTATTATTATAATGCATTTAATTATTTTATTCTATAAAAAATTATCTATGCAATAAGAATTTACAAATTTTTAAATTAATAACCAAAATAAAATAAAAAAATGAATTTTATTTTGAAACTAAATAAAATGATAAGATTCGTATAAAATGTAGTTCTTGGAATATTATATCGAGAGTAATAAATATAAAATTTAAAGATAAAAAATTAAATAAAATCATATTTAATCAAGCTATTATATTTATAAAATTAATTTAATTCTAAAATAAGTTATCTAATTTTATATCTTAAAAGTTAAATTCGCTATTATAAAACTATAAATAAAAACTATCAAAATTTATAAAAGATTGTAAATAGTTATTTATTTCACATAAATTTATCAAATAAATTTAATTATATATAATATAAACTTTACGCACATGTGCACAGATGCGTACATGTGTACAAACATGTATATCACCATATAATGTAAACGTAATGCGTAAAAATCTTGTACCTTCTTCCAAACAATTTAGTTTTTTACTTAGACTCTGTATTCAGTAATAATGTCTTTCTAGTAGTAATAATGTTAAAGTCGTTAAGTATATTTTGTTTATTGTTTTATCAATATCGAATGATCGAAATTGTATAGTTTTATATAAAATTTCGAAATTAATATATATTAGTTTAGAAATTGTATAAATCTAAGCTAACATTTTTCATCATATATTAAGTATATTCAACAATTAAATATATTAAACAATTCATATATTAAATATGACAAATTATAAGACGTAACTCTTACATTATTTTCAGAATTTATATATAGCTAACTTTAGCTATTCATAAAATATTTAGTAACTCTATTATTAATTTTATCATACGATTTTATATACAATTAGAACTAAATAATAATTATTTTATAATAGTATACCATCTTATAACTCAACTTTGAATTTTTCGGTATTACATTTGAGTTTGTAGTATGTTATTTGTGCGTATAAGACCCGAAACATGTATTTTAATGTTAAATTAAATTTTATTTTGTTTTAAACAAATGACTATATACAATAATGTTAACTTTTGTTTCATATTATATAAATAATGTTGCTCATTTTCTTTGTTTTTACTGGACTATATAAATTTTACAAAATTTTGTTGACAATCAAAATTTTATAAATATCCTTTGAAAAATCTAAAAATATCTCGTAATATTGTAGAATATTGGACTACACTTCAGAATTTTCTTCCTGGGAGTAAATGAATCTGTGTCCGAGGCATCAGTGAGAAGGGAATGGCGATAAAAACATTTATAAAGTTATCTGATTTCCTGAACGAAGTATTTTCACACTTTCTATATGTGGTACTATCTACTCTACAGCTTGAAGCTGCTCACGCCTATTCAGAAAAATGTTATCAGAAATGACGTTATTTTCTGAAATTTTATAGTATTTTGAGGCTGAAATTCGATGATAAAATCAGATTATATGTAATAGCGTAAATTTAAGGATGAGAAATGAAAAAAAGCACAAGGTAGTTGGAGCTTATACGCCGTCGCTTATTCAATAAAATATGAATTTTTACGGCACTTGTCAAATTCGTAAACACTGTACATTTTAATACGAATTTCATAAAAAAATTTTATAAAAAAGATCGTAAACTAGTTAATTTAAATTGAACATAATATATTATTTTGTCCTCACGATATAAATTTAATATTATTCATTAATCCTGTTTTCATTTAGTATTCTCTTTTTGTTCCAAAAGAATAATAGATTTTACAATATATATCGGCAACTAGATACTCTAATCATTATAAGATCAAACATTTCCTCAATCTGCTATATCACTCAAAATAATTAATATTTTAATCTAAGACTGTACTTTTTGTTTATTTTAAAAATGAATAGTAAGAGATCAAACTTCGATGAAAATTGGTTATTCAATTTTGTTTTGCAATTGAAATTATTTTAAATTAGCATTCGTTGACTTCAGCACCCGATATTATCTCTCCTTTTTATAAGCGGTGCTTCGTGCGTATAAGGGAAGATGTATATATCGAGGTTGTATAACTATACGGAGACTACCAATATTCCCCATCACTGATCGTTAGTATGGAAAAATATAATATAAGACTATTAAAGACCTGAAAAATGTGTATTTATTTTGGTTTATTTTTATATGATTATTTAATTTACTTGGATACATTTAGAAAGGTATGTTTTTGTTAAGCTAAATATCTCAGTTATTTTATATTATGAAATTGTTGGTATTGATTTCTATTAA
This sequence comes from Ceratosolen solmsi marchali, assembly GCF_000503995.2. Lineage (NCBI taxonomy): Eukaryota > Metazoa > Arthropoda > Insecta > Hymenoptera > Agaonidae > Ceratosolen > Ceratosolen solmsi. The sequence goes on along the minus strand of NW_011948419.1, from coordinate 5,527,997 downwards.
ATTAAGCGTTAAGTCGAAGCTATATTTCAAGTGCCAAACATTTAATTTTTTAATTAAATTTTTAATAAACTGTAAAAAAGTAAAGTAATATGTGTATTACTATTTGTATTTATATTCCAATCAACTATATCATTAAATCGTTGAAATATAGATTTAGTAAGTTTCTCTTTGAAAAATCTAATTGTTTCTATCTTAAGCACAATATAATTGAAAATTATAATTGCATTAGATAAATTATATAAATTTTCATACAGTATTTATATTTCGTGTATTCTTAAGAAGCAAAGGAATATAAAATATGTTTCCTCTTATAAGTGAATAATCTTATCGTTAAAAACATTTTTTTAAACTGTATTTATGTAGAATGACACAACTAGTAATTTTTAATAACAATTCATACTAAAGTAAGTAAACTTATTAGAAGGAAATTTATTTTAGTAAGAAAGTTGTCAAGTTAATTACTGTCATTTCATAGGTAGAACATTAAATCAGTATTATTTCAACACAGGTGTTGGTGCTGAATATGAAGATATCGCTACTTTTTATAGCATCTATAGTATTTTACATATCAATGATCATCTCAACGCAAATATATTTTTACAAATAAACGAAATGTAAAAACAGAATAAAATTACAGCATAAGATACTCAAATGTATAAATATTTAATTAAAATAAATCAATGGTTTCTTCATTTTCATCTAGACAGCATATAGGTAGAGTTACATCTTACTTAAAAGTATAATAAATAAGTCTCAGTGGTCATTATGAATGAGTCACAGAGTATATATTTTATATTATTTTATAATCCGTATTAGTATACAGCATTATCTATGAATTTAAATAATTAATTAGAATATCAAAACATTGAGAATTTAAATAGAAAATATTAATAGCTGATTGTTAACAAATATTTTAACATATTGGTCACAATATTTTCAATATTTAGATGTATGACGCATGATTCATAAAAGCATTCTCATTGTGAATCACACTTTCCGGTCTGAATTCATGTTAGTGTAATATTATATTTCCTTTTCACAGTATTATTTTACTAAATTATCATCCTTGTATTATGTGACATGCATTATTTTAATACGAATAAATATACAAAATAGTACATTTATGCATATATGAGATCGGTATAATAAAAGTAAAAAATTTCAAAGATTAATATACATTAAATACTTTCTATTGCTGTAATACATATTTAAATATGTAAATTCAATTATTGAGTTAATATTATTAGATTTTATATTTATATATATATATATTTTTTTTTTATATAAATTACTATAACAAGAAAGTAGTAGCTTTTTAATAGATAATATAGCATAATTTTTATTCAATTTATTTTAATTATATTGCTCTTCAAAATCAGATATTACAGGGAAACTGGACTTTATTCTTACAGCTACACTATATATCTTGATTAAATTCAATTTTCAAGATTTCTGTAAAGTCATAAATATACTTATGCAATTGAACTGAGATTCGAATAGCCTATTATTAAAAATTCACGATCTCTCAAGCGATAATTCAAATCAAACTCTATTTTCCCATAGATTTCATTTAAGAATGACATACTATTTAACGCAAACTTCAAAGAATAATATTGTTCCTTACACTGTTTACGAATCAACAAACTTGCAAAATTTTGCAAGACGCGCACCAAGTAATTGCAATTTAATCAACTCGAGTAAATGAAGTATCTTTCCTAATTAAAAAAAAAAAAAAAAAAAAAAAAAAAAAA
>NW_011948419.1:5523899-5526236 GCF_000503995.2 Ceratosolen solmsi marchali | reverse complement strand
TTTTTTCTAAATAAAAAAAAAAAAAAAAAAAAAAAAAAAGAAAGCCGTATAAACAGCCGACTCGGTGAGTCACGGAGCAAGGAACGCGGCCATAGTGCAGTCAATAACGAATCCTTGAAAATTCACACCCTTCCAAAGAGAAGAACATAAAAAAAAAGCGTCTGGTGAGCAAATGCTTAAAAGGGTTGCTTGCTTAATGAAGACACAGGCACGCATGAACCGCCAAAAGCGAGTACTCTGCATCATATGGTACGGAAATTTAACTCATTCTACTGGAAATCGTCCAGCGTAGTCGAGCATAAACGCCGCGTGTCTTTTCTGACTTTTTACCGTACATTTTTACGCCATTTTTTTTTCTCGATTGGAGTCCACGCCCTTCAACCAAGACCGACGTCACGCGATTGTCTTTTTATCGAGCCCAATCATCGACTGGTTATAATAATAAGCCGTTTTTTGAACAGTTGCCCTTAAAATTAAACGACTCCGGGAATTTTCTCGTTAACTGTTAAACGTGAATTCTCATCGCAGAGCTCTTTTTTCTGACCATTGGCTTTTATCGCTGTAATTATTGAAAGCGGATATGACTTAGAAAAAGGTAAATTCCGACGCTTCGACAATCATTAATGCTGTCACTCGCTCCATAATCAAGCTTATCGTACTCCAGATCAAATTTCAACTATCAGACACTTTACACTTTTCGTGTTTTTATCCATGATGTAAATTGAAATATAGCGCCGAATAGATAGCCGAACATTTTTTTTAATTATTGCCCGAATATTTAAATGATATCAAATGCAGTTTTTATACAATTGATTAATACGAGGAAGTTGTTTTACCTCTGTATATTAGCAGTATTTCAATTTTATTTTTCGGATTACATGGATTTGAAGCAATCAATTTATCTGATAGTTAAATTTTATTCCTCCGATTGAAATTGTTACTTCCTTTTCCAATTTTCTGGTCACCGCTAAAAGATACTATACTTTTTTCAACCTATGCATTCGTCTTCTCAAATCGGCTCCTTTTCAGGAGACACTTTGCTTAAGCAGCGCCATTTTTTCCCTTTAATTGACGGTCAATTATCTTGAAAACCAGTATACATTGTCTGTTGTATTCTCCATTCATGGTGGATTGTTTAAAGCCACTATAATTTGCTTTTATTACATTTTTTTCCTACTTCGAACGAATACTTTCAATTCAATTTGAAACTCGATGTTATTTTAATTCTTTAATCGTCTATATTTGAGATACGTGTTTTACACAATTTAGTTACATTCGTTTACTTTTCTTGTTTTCGCTATCTTTATTCAATTTTAATCTTTGTTTATTTACTTCAAGATAATTTTTCTAGGATTTATCTCTTGTTGGTATTGTATTCTATAATTAATCGTTATTCTCTCACTTTCCTCCTAATTCCGTTTTCTTAAATTTATCGACTCCAATGACTCATTTAATCTTACATTTATACTTTATTGAGTACTCATTTCTACGAATAATTAAGCGATAAATATTTTTTTTTATTCTCTTTTATTTGGATAATAATAAATTTTATTTGTAAATAATAAACAAATATATAATAAGCAATTAGAGTAAAAACTTAGTCTGTAATTTAAATATTTAGCATTCAATATTAAAAATTTGTTGTAAATCACATTATTTTATTTTTATTCATAACGTATTCTGTTCATTATATTATATTGCATTAATTATATCGTATTTATTAAACAATTGATACTTAATATTTGTTTTTTACTTTTAAGAATAGTAGTTTTAAATAAAATATAATTATTATAGTTTGATTTAACAAATAATATTGATGTTAATTTATAATTCAATTTATTAAGATTATAATTATATTGTTTCGTTCACAATACATAAAAATAGTCAAATAGATTATTCCTAAAATAGATTATTGTTAGTTAAGAAATCATTCATATCTAAGTCGATTTAGTAATGCTAGATTAGGACGATACAATTACTTGTATCAGGTATATTTAAATCAATAGTTAATTTTTCTTAGAATCATTGATGATATAATTATTCAAATTTATTCTGAAAATTTGACGAGTAGAAAAGCTTTATACTATATTTATACAATTTATGTCATACCTTGTTCAACCTACTTCAACATTTAAGTGTCTTAATAACAGGCTCAATGAATTTTTCTCTCATTCCCGTAATCTAATTACCCTTTTCCGGAACATCTGGCTCATTAATTACGCGCTTAGACATTTTCTTTCCTCATTTCCATTCGGTCGAGTTGAAAAGTAAGAAGCCAATGGCTTTCCCGTGCCTTCACCCAGCTTATCGTATTTTCCGCCGACTCTGTCTCTTCCG
>NW_011948419.1:5503224-5523889 GCF_000503995.2 Ceratosolen solmsi marchali | reverse complement strand
CCTCCTCTCTAGCTGGTACGCCTTAACGTCTTCACCATCTTCATCGGCTATCCTGTCTTTAATTACGTCTCCTTTATGTCTGTGCGTACCGTTACCTTCGTGACTTTCTTATCTACCTTCCGCTCATCCCATTCCCTCTTCTTGCCCCACCTTTTTCTCGCTTGCACCACAGGGAACCACACACTTTTTCTGCCTTTCTCCGACTCTTCTTCTTTTTTTATTTCGCATCTTTATTTCAGCCCAGTATTTTGCTTTCACCCCCTCACTACCTCCCCCGCTGAAGATCTTTCGGCTCTCTTCTATAGCTTGATATAATCTCATCGGTCTGTTTCGGTTTTCTTTTCTCCTTTGTTTTTACTTGCAGGACCGGAAAGAGATGTATCGGAAAAAAGAGAACGAGCGGCAAGTTTACATTAGAAAAATTACTTTATATTGGCTAACAAGTTGCTTTTTGTAAAAAAATTTTTTAATGGATATGAAATAAATGACAGGCTGCTTTGGCAGAGAGAACATTGCTGTAACATGAGTAGCTTATAATTTCTGGTCTTTATGTTTTCATTAAAAAAAAAAAAATGCAAACATGACTAATATTCGTGATAATATTCAATTAAGAAAATACAATCTTATGTTGAAACATACAGTGTGAGCTTTGTAGTGTTATTTTCTTCACTGAAAGTATTCTTTGTATAAGATTCATTTTGTTAACACGATATAAAGCTTTAACTCCTACTTATAACATAATTAATAAAAATGAAATTTCATAAATAAGATTATCCAAAATTATTCGAAAGTAATAAAAAGTAAGTACTTCGATTTTCGAATAACTTGAATATTTGATTAATATTTGGAATTCATACTAAAATCGTTATTTTTGTGTTTTATAAAATCCGAACTAATCAATATTTAAAAAAATTGAATTTGTAATTAATGAATAATGCGAATAAGATATGTGAATATTTTATTTTCAGATTTTTCTCATCTTTATTTGTTTTAAGTAAAAATTGTAATATTATGTGATTAGCCTGCTTTTATTAACTATTATTAGCTATTTTTTATTTATTTATTAGCTATTATTAACTACTAAACAAGTCATTTCAATATTTATTACCAGTAGTACATGACACGATGAATATGACTTTTTAAATTTCAAAACTCCATATTTTTTTAATATGGTATTTAATTATCTTTGGATTTTATCTAAGATATTGCATAATGATAAAGTTTTACATTTTCTAAACACAAATTTTTTTAATAAAATTAATATTTCCAATCTTAATTAGACAAAAATCTTTTCTAATCTTTAGCATTATCTTTAATACGAATAATCAAATAAAAATTTAATCTACATTTTATAAACAAGAGACAAACAATTTTAAGAAATATTGAAACCAAATTTACAAACTGTTTCTACCTCTTTATTCACAAAGATTTTGATTTTGCTAGATACTGCATCTGTTGAACAAATGCAGGAAAAGGGGAGAATTAATTAGAGCTCAATAAATGATTACATTAAAAAATCTATTTCTCTCACTAAATGGAAAATTTAAATCCAATACTTGTCTATAAGACTGTATTGAAATACTTTTTAATTTTTTTTTCCACTTTGTATTTATAAATTAATTATCAGCTATTATTAATTTATTAATAAAAATGCATGTACTTATAAATTGTAAAATTTACTCCGGTTTATATAACTTATGTTCTTTCACCAATCTTCATATTTTTGAAATTCTACAGTATATTCATCAAACTTTAAGCAGTCATATCTACATTTAATTATACATTTTTTAAATATTGTACATGAATGATAGTGTTAAGACAAGTACGATTATTACAATTTTTATGACGTGCCTGAAAGCTTAAGTATCAATTCTGTCTGTGTCGAGAGGTTCACTTTTCTGTATGTATATAATAGTATTTTCACGCGGCAATAAATAAAAACTTTGCATGGTAAGCTATTGACGGTTCATATCCCCTCGATCTACACAATAAAACGAGCTAAATGCAAGTGGTAATTAAAGGTATGCTTCTTGTTGTACATATAGTAATAAACGATGTAGTAGCAGCAATAAGTATAGGGGAAGGCCCTGTCTAAGAAATGCGATACGAGAAACTTCGACAATCGAATAAAGAGGAAGAGGAAGAAGGTATTGGTAATCTTGTGTCCCTAGAACCGGCCAATCGTTCTTCACGGATTCCCAAGTGAACTTTGTGGACGGTCTATTTCTCCCCTCGTGTCGGTGGCTGAGGGGTTATTCTGGAGAGGATTAACGCGTGGGCAGAAGGGAGATGGTGAAAAATACAATCGGAGGCTAGAATGGACAAAGTTCATGAGGATTGGCGAAAGGGTAGGGGGAGGGGTGGCGAGAGAGAAATAATGATACAGACGACAAGATAAAAATACACTATACTACAGAAATATAAGGTTTGAAAATATGGAAGATCTCAAGTGTAATAAAGTATAGAGCTGTATGAAGAAGCTTTGCTCGCTGAGTTGCTGTAAGTGAGTGCTCAGATAAATTTGTAACGAATAATATAACGATAAACATACTTTCAAAAAAATAAAATTTAATAATAAAAAATAATAAAATGTTTCGTAATAATATGACGTTAACTCAAAATGAGGGTCAACGAAGGGCTTTGAAAAGCATATAATATAAATTGTATAAATTATATATATGTATAAATTGTATAATTAGAAATTATAAAAAAAAAATAAAAATAAAAAAGGTGTATATGTATAGGTGAAAAAAAAGAAAGATTAAAATAAATTAGTAGAAGAGTATGGAGCGAGATAAGAAAAATAGATTTACCGATCCGACTATTTAATAAGAGTTTTGTTAGATGATTTCCGATCTTACGTTTTCAATGTATTGGGTCGCTCTATATCAATGTAAATAGGTTATCCAATATAAACTTACCTAATTCAAAATGACATGTTCATCTAACTCAATTAAATTATTTATTATCGTGTGCAATTCTTGAAACTTATAATGAGTACTTTTTTCATATGACTTCATTATTGATCAAGATAAATTTAAATATATACAAATTCTATACACATAAATATAATAATAATATAAGAAAAATATGATGAAATCTATGAAATTAACCAATTAAATATGTCATTTATTAGGGCTTTATGGTAATTATAAAATTATTTCATACATCATAATACTTTTAAGTTATTTTTAATTATAATTTTCAATAAAATTAACTTACTATTTACGTTATAGAAACATGACAGCAGATCTAATAAATTTTGCTTTATATTGAAGCACTAACTTTCATTACCCCTTATTTCACATAAGTTCGAAAAATTATGAAAAACTATAATTGCTAAATACCTTACACATATATGGCGCGAAATTGAGAAGAGCAAGAAGCATAAAGAAAGACAGATAGATAGGAACTGGCCAAGAGAAGCAGTTTGGAAAAATTATGGGAATACTACAGAGAATGGATTGCCTTGTTGCTTTATACTGCGGTGTCGTCCAATAAGCCTAAATCATATGTCCTGAGACAGCGAGAGAAGAGTGGGATATTTCGGAATGAATTTGATTTCTTCAGAACAAAGCTTTGCGTTGGCTTCGATACAACATCAGCCTTAATCGGAATTTCAGAGGCTTTCAGTGCAGTGCTCCGGGTGAAGTCATGTTCGCAGTTACAAGGATTGCCTTGTTCAATACGTTTATTTTTTATGGAGTACAATGTGTATTTTTCAATATGCATGTATGATTTGCAGCATTAAGGCAAGCTCCTAATATAGCTTGTATTTAGATTAATGGATAAATCAATTATATAAATGGATATTTTGAATCGTACGATTCAAGGCTGATTGTATATTTATTTGTTAAGAATTTTTCGATATTGTAAACACTAATTACATATGACAATTATCCGATGAATGCCAATACGTTGAATGAAATAGCAAATCATGTAAGATGGCCAATTTATAAAGTAATTTCTTCGAAGTCATGTAAATACCTTATGATAAGAAAATGTAATACAATAAATCCACTATAGTATCTACATTCATTGATTTTTTAATGAAAATTTAATGATGTAACAAGTAATGGTAAATGCAGCCAATAATAGGTATATAAATATAAATAATTGTTGTCAAATTTAACTTTGAAATAGTTTACCAAATATAATTGTAGATATTGTGATCTCGAACTACTTCTTATAATCATAAAATTTGGTTGAAATTTAGATAATAATAATAAAAAATAATAATAAAAAAGTAACTAGCCTCATTTTAATAATAGCTTATTTTACTATAATTATTATATTATTTGAGTCAAGTGTTTATATTAAAAAACATTTTAAAGGCTATATGTTATCAATGTTATCATCTATATGTTAGTCAATTTATCATTTCAACGAGTTATTAAAATATGACTTAAAGGCCACATTAACGTACTTATCCATGAATATTATATTATATTCTAAAGAAAAAAATTACATTAAAATAGTTAATATTAGCCATCATTCTAAAAATATTCAATTTTATTCATAAATGATATGTCAAAATGCATATTATAATTTTACTGTATCTCTATTTTCGATATTATCTCTAATGAAATAAAGGAATTCTAATACGAATATAAATTTTATTAATATAGCAATCATTTATAATTTTGACTTATATATATTATAATGGAAATGCTACTTTAATGTATCTTTACTTCAGTGCTACCCTAATGGATCTCTTATATAGTTTATTTAAAACTAAAGAAATTATTTATTTTATGTATCTGCTGTGATTAAAGACATGCATGTATAATATAAAATATTTCACAGAGTAGGCAACTGAATCATTTCAAAATATGGTTTAGATTTTAAGATAATTACTTAGACCATAAAATAAGAAAGCATTTGACGCGAAAATAGTAACTTATAAAAAAATAATTTTTTTAGTCTTAACAAATCACATTCTATTGCTGGTTATTATACCTGCCTCTCTATAAATCGAGATAAATTTATTTATAAATAAAACGCACATCTATTATGAAATCGGTTTAATTTCCATACTGTGCAGTGAAAAATGATGCTCCTCTCGTGACTGAGAGTCTCAATTTCAGTCGCTTGCAATCATAGTTTACAATCGCCTCAATACAAGTGTAAAGCTTATTATCTCAATTGAGAAAAATTCTATCGATTTCCACCATCTCTCCAAATACCGCTCGCAGCGTACTATCAGCTCGTCCACATATACATGCACTAGCGTGCAAAACGAAGCGCACGGAAAGCACTTTAGGAATCCAGTTCCAGATATCGTTCAGGAAGAAATGGCAAGAAAGGAACTCGAGAGACGATGGCCAACAGCAGCAGTCGAGTAATATTACTTTGCAATACCGGCTGTAGAAACGAATGATGATACAAAAGGAACGGGAACAGGGTCGGCGAGTGTGTCTGCATTGGGGAGGGAGAGACAAGACAGAGGAAGGCAGATGCAGAAAATGGAGAAGAAAGGATAGAGTGATATGGGAAGGGGGGAGATGGTTTATAAGGGGGATCAAAGAACATAAAAGAAGGCAGAGACTGAAAGGAAGACTGAGATAGAGAATGGGAAGAAGGTTGTAAACTGCTTCATGTTCATAAGTAAAGTAAAAAGTTTAATATTTAGATGATACTGTTTTTAAATTTGCAAATTAAGGTGATCCTACTTAAAAAAAAACTATTTCACGTAATTCATATAAAATATTATACTCAAATTCTTATAAGTTTTTTTTTCACTATATTCATATATTTCAAATTTGAAGAATTCAAAATACATTTACACGACATTTCAAATTAATTACGTATCTTTTTTTTATAAATATAGATAATTGTTCAAAAAAATTATGGATATAAAAAATTATATTCATATGATAAAATTAATAATTAAATTTAAATGATTAAACTACTAAAAATTATATTAAAATTTAAACATTTTAAATTTTACACTGTAATTGAATAATTAGATTTAAAAATTAAATAATTACTTTATTTTGATAAAGGTGAAGCATAATTTTGTATCTATGTATAAAAATGATACACATAATTATTGAGAATTCTTTTATTTTTTCATTTATACATTTTAATATTAAACGGATAGGCGAAAAATTGTTCGATTAAGCTCTTGATATTTTACTGAAAGGTATTTTTTTGTCGGACAAAGATATTTTATATTCTATATAATGAAATAAAAAGAAAAACAATAAGTCGTAAAGTATGAGATACATGCATCCAACTGGAGATAATGAAAAAGGAGTGATCCATGAGAGAGAGAGAGAGAGAGAGAGAGAGAGTAAGAGAGATTATAAACAGGTAGAGAGAAACAGAAAATAGAACGAAAAAAGTGTAAATAAAGGGAGCAGCGGTGCCGCAAAAAGAAGTTGAAAAATAATGGAAAAAAGTAAGGGTAAAGAAGAAGAAAAGATGGAGATGAGGCTGAGGAATGGCAGGTAAAGTTATCGCAGGACTTATGCGATGAGCCGCGAGCCAAACCCGTGGAAGACAAGGACAAAGGAAGGAAGATGAGAAAGGAAGAATTGAGCTGGGCGAGAAGCAGGGAGGGCAGACGGCGGAAGGCGGATGGAACTATTAATTATGCGGTCGCGAAGCTTTAAAACTTGCATGGAATCCGGTCCCACCAATTATCTTAAGAGGCGTCTCTCGGCTCACTTTTTTTTCTCAACACGCCATCTCATCCGCAACCATCTTCCCTACTAGGGTTAACCTCCAGACAGCCTGCGTAAGGGCTTTTTCGGGTGGCACGGTCCTTGCTCCCTTTCTCGAGATATGCCTGAGCATGTGCAAGGAGGAAATGGAGTCAACGAAGGGGAAGTCAGGCAGCTCGTGAGTGCGCAAGGTGTGTCCGAACTTTGGGGACGGTCTGGTCTAATGGAAAATTATGAAGCAAAATACTGGTTACACGAGGTAGTGATGTAGTGGCGGTTTAGTATCGAACGGACATGTGGTTTGACTTCTCGAGGAGCAGCGCTAGCTTCGTTAAGGACAATTTTATGAAGCTCCGTACCATGGCCTACCGATGATTACACATTTAAGGACCAATTAATGTACTCCACGTTGGGGTTTTGGCTTACAAACGATTTGTATACAAATTTCTTGGGGAGCGACGTTAAAATCGATGAAGCTCGTGTTGTTCCTTCTACGAAGAACAGTTTGAGAAATTTACATTAAAATTACTTTATGCTTACAAAAAGATGTAATTTCAAATATATTTAAAGAAATATAACATGTATTTAAGATGCTAATAGTAATAATTCGTTTATATATATATATATATATATATATATATATATATATAACTTAATCAGTTTTATTTTTATGATAATTTATTCTATTTCATTCTATATATCTATTGAAATAATACAAAAGTAGTAGAAATTTCTTTTCTATAGTTTTAATAATAATACATATTTCGTAATTAATAAAAAAATTAATGACTACAAGGTTAAGAATACGTAGGAACGCATATATGGTAAAATTCTTCACGTACATGTTACAATAATTTCCTTGACTATTATAATACATTGGATGAAAATGTAAAAGAAATATGCGTAAGGACATGACTTAAAATATTTGCAACAATTAGCCATCTCTTATCAATCTACAATACTGTAATTACCGTAAATAACCTTAGCTGTAGTCGTAAATAAAGCATGTCCAGACCGAAATCTAACATGCGCGCGTATATCCATCGTGCACCGTGCTGAATAAAGCCTTTTTCTCTTGTAAAAGCGAGAAAGAAAGGAGTCGCGAGTGGGGGGAGGGGGGGGGAGCACGGTAAAAAAAAAAAACGAAAAAAAAAAGAAAAAAAGAGAGACGAACGATGGGCCGAAATGGTACGAAAAAAGGGCAGCCGGGAGCAAGAAGGAACAAAAAAGAAGAAGGGGAGAGGGAAGAAGAAGAGCCTATATGGCTGTTATTGCACGAAGGGACGAAAATGCGAAGGCAGCTTACACGCGTCCGTTGCAACTTTAATACCTCCGAGCCCTCCGGGCTATATCCACTCGCACTCGTCGGCGATACTCCCCGAGTGTCTTACCAAGCCTAACGTATTTATTTGAAATAGCCGACTAGTCGTGTGGTATGTCTGCATCGGGCCTCGCGCTGGTGTTGATGAGCCATGACGCCCCGGAAAACTGGAGCGAGTCGATCCTGCACGGGTTATTCCATGCGATCGTAAACACGCGGACGACTTAAGAACATGAGGCGCTTCACGTGCGGAATTGCTACAACTCGATCGTATCATTTTGTAGGTGCTAAATCTTTGTTTAGGGTATATTGAATGATAGGGAAGTATTGGATCGAGAATCAAGCGTTCTTAGAGGAACTTATGTAAACGTTTACGAATTTGCATATAACACATTGGCGCTATGTATTTATTAATGAATTGAATTATAAAGTTTTATATAAATTTGATATTGGATACGATAATAATATTCAGTTTAATAGTCCTTTAAACCATGGAAAATTCTTTTACATTCATTCAACCAATATTCAAGTAAAAAGTTATTTCATCGAGGTAAGAACAACTCACACGTATATTATATTAATTCAATAATTCATATCTGTATGAAATATAATTTACCTTTAAAAAGTAAAATACACGTTATCCATAGAAGAATTATAATTGAAAGTGTTGATAGATTGGAACATAAAAAATCTATTACGTGAATGTTACAGCTTTATAAGGGATTTGTATGGCTTTTTAAGTTCGAGTCTGATCGATGAGTCCATCTGATAAACATATATTGTCGACACATTTTATGGGGTGGGGGCTAGAAAACCTCTCTAGAACAGTGAATGCTGTTAATCGGATTCTTAGGACTTAGGCTAAGCATGTACGGGACGTACTTTCGACGCATCCTTCTCCCCCTCTTTTTTACTACAAATAGTAAGCTATTTTTATTATCGTAAGTTTACATAAATAGTTACTTCGATTAAGAAATACTTAATACGATTATTAGCAATACTTATTAATCGTTGTAATTTAGTTGTTCAATTATTACATAATTTATGTATTATGAATTCAATAAACGCGTGATTGTTTTTAATTTTCATGAATAGTACGAATTAATCTCTATTTCATTCAATAAAGTCAATTAATTTTTAATCTAAATTTTACAATATTACAAATTATTATTTTTCTAAATATAGTATTTTTTATTACTAAATTGTCTTTACATTCATTAAATCCATTTATAAATTCAGCATTTATCAATTATCAAATACACGATCACACCCACATATTATGATTAAAATACTATTAGTTCTATAATAGTATTATTATTTATAATAGTATGATTATATAAATAAATATAAAGCATAATATTTTAAATCATAGAGGCAATCTTAAAGCATATCTTATAAATAAAATGTATTTTATAATTAATAGTAATCGATTAAAAATATATGGACACGATAAAAAATATGTAAGGCTTATAAACAATGAAAGCTCAATGTACACGGTTATCTAAATTTTTTTTGCCTTTTTAGAAATTAATATAATTTCATTAAATTTAATTTTATTAAACAATGATTTCTAAATAAAAATAACGAAAAAGTTACCAAAACCTATTTTACTACTTAAGTAGACTTTTAAACAATTGCATTCTTTTATTACGAAGTAGATTCTGAAATAAATTTTATTCAATAAAATTTGTTTTCTTAGAAGTATACGTGATTTATGTGTTTTTTTCTTTTAATAAATTTATTAATTCTATTAATTGCATTAGTATTAATAATCATCGTTGTTTTAAATTACAAAAAAATTGTAACATGATAATGATTGATATCACAATGTTTATTCCATTAGGTATATTATACATTACTTTCTGGAACAGGCCATGTAAGTTCATATTAGAAGTTTCATCGAAAAAAGATGAAAATAAACTAAGAAAGCCTAACTGAAAAAATCCATCCGGTTTTCCACTTCATATCACCTTATGATCTCACTTCTACCTTCCCTTCCCTGCATTTATTCTGTTACCATTTAACCTATCATGGTTTCATAGCTGTATTTGCCTCTCATACATGTCAGGTACTATTATTTGTAGGTTCGCATTTTGAAACGAAATGAAGATTAAAAAGGTTGCATGGGTGGCAAACCCACATTATTGCTATCGGAAAGAAAATGTTGACAAGGTGTGATGAAGTCTCGTGTTACTTTTTGCGCAATTTATAGCCTCTTATTGATAAAAAAAATCTAAAAATAGTTCAAAGTAAAAAGGGCAATTAAGTGAGAGAGTGAGAGCGAGAGAGAGAGAGAGAGAATGATTGAAAAATTATTGTAGGTATGTCATTTTCATGAAAAACAAAAAAAATAATTGCTAATTTTCACAGAAGTAAACATTTACAATTATCTAAATATAAAAAAAGTACTTTCAAATTTAAAATACTCCGTAATACTCAAGCCAATACTCAAATGTAATTTCAATTATATCAATGAACATTCATATTTTGTAATTCAAATGTTGAATTATATCTCTATAATCATAAGTATATATATATATATATATATATATATATATATATATATTAAGTGTATATATTTATTCCATTAATAAAGTGAATTCTTCTAAATTTTGACTCCCAACAATTTAAAATAATTAACTAGTACTGTAATAAACTATCATTTAAATTAAAACTGCACTATATTATAGATTGTAATTAAAATGCCAATTCATATGTAACTGAGAAAATCCATTTAGATTCACTTAACATTTTTTAAATAACAAATGTATTAATTGTGAAGCTATACTTGAAAAAAAAATCGAACATCCCAAATTATAAAATTATTTAAAAATTGTTGATAAAGCCTCAGATTTTCAATAATAGCGATCCCGTTTATTCTAATATAATTAGTTGATTAAAATTTTAAGAATATAATTATTCTTTCACACGAATATAGAGATGCGATGCTATGCGATGAAGCAGAGAGATAAATATTTTTGCTATGAATTCGACATGTCAACTTATAGTCTATGTCAACTATAATGTACATTAGTACATTTTCAATGTGATTCTGCTTGTATGTAAATCTAGCACATGAGACATTGAGCATTTCAAAATCACAACCATTTTTACCATAGGAGGATTTCTTTGATCGGTGAACAAAATCGGTTTATTCAGCACGTAATGCACTATCTTATGGAAATTCAGTGACGATACATAAATTTTTTATTCTACAGCTACAATTTAGGGTACTTTTATCAACGAAATTGTACAATTTCTAATCATGACGAAAAAATAAAACGAATATTTTCTAATAATTATTTATTACCAATGTTATTAGATGAAAAAATTGCTTGAATTCTGGAAGCTTTTATAATAAATATTCCAGTCTACCTTATTTTTTTAAAATTTGCTATATATATGGTATATATATGGGATATTTTAAATTTTAATGAAATAAAAACATAAAATTGATTAAACTCATTATATCGCATAGAGTATAAAATTACTTTTTCCACTCAAAAATACATGAGATCCTTTATTATTTGACAGTGATGAACGGCAGGATACGATGTTACAATCAGAAGATGACCTTACCGTCATTTGTGATGGAAATAAATAGATATGAGAATAATTAATCATTCGTAATTTTTAAAACCTTGAAAAAACGATTGCCCATTAGTTTAAAGTAAACTTTTATTAACAATTGCTGAGAATTAAAAAATATATTTCTTTTTATTACAAAATCGTAACTATTTATTATTTATTATTTTCATATACTGTTGTTTGAATACGAAATCTCGCACATGAAACCAATCATATTTATATAATCATACATTACATATGCCTTACTTACATATTCTCAAATTTGTTTAACACCGAATAACTTAGTTACATGATAGCAGTTTAAAAAATTCAAATTGAACGTTGAATTAATTTTTCTTATTTGATGCAGTATAAATTTATATTTTAAGAATTATATTCTCAAGAAAGAGTCATTGGAATATAGTGTGTCGGATTTTCACATAAATTTCCGATTTTCTATTTAACTAAAGCTTTCACATTTAAAAGTAGTGCAAAATATGTATTATTCTATTTAAAAACAGGAAAATAATAAAATTTGCTCATAAATCAATCAATAACTTTCAGCAAATTTAATACAGACAGGTTTTTAGAAAATAAAGTTATAAAGATTTCTCCAAAGCGGATTAAGAATTTACATGAGATTAAATACATCGACGGTGATATTTTTTTCAGTAAGCGGATATACATTCTCATAAATTTATTTAATGTACGTAACCGGCCTCTAAGAACTTTATGATTTCCTATGACTTCACTATGACCAAACCTTATACGGAAATCTTTTACGGTGTTTCGGTCTGATAATATTTGTCAATTGTTTATAAATATATAAATATAATTCGATTTAAACTATATCATTTTTCTGATATACAACATGTGATTTTTCTATAATATATTAAAGCAGAAATTCTTAATTGAATAAATTTTAATATAAATTACAATGTTATATATTATATAAAGCAGCGAAGTTTGAATATAAAATTAATTAAGCCTTTTATAAATATTATAACCATTGTGTATAAGAACTTATGAATATTATTATTATGCTTCTATTTTACATCCTCTTAATGTGCTCTTGCCGTTTCACATCTATGATTTATCTAACTGCAATGCAATTTTTGAAACGTCAAGGCGCGACCGAAGGTTAATCTAAGGTTGATCCTTAGAGAGCATAGAAACCACTTTGGCTCTCCAATTATAAAGTGAGAGAAAGGTTGATTTTATAAGAGAAATGTCTTTTAAATGTTCTACATTTTTAGACTTTAGCAAGCCTATATGTTATTAGCCACGGTCGATACATAAAACCGTTAACTTAATGTATCTATTTATTTATTTATTTGCTAATAATTTTTATTAATTAATTTTTTTATTTTTAGAAAAAAAAAATAACTATTGAAACAAAGTACATTTTCTGAGTCTTTAAAATTCGTCTTTAAAAGATTCTTTAAATTTAAATTATCGAATACTTTTTTTAATAAAAATTTATTCAAGGTATGAGTAGGTGAATATATAGGTGATTTTTTAAAATAAATATTTTATTTATAGTATGTACAAAATAAAGATACAAAACAAACAGAATTCATAAATGATCCTATTAAATTACCATTCAATTAGCAACATATCTTTTGTGATTTTGCTCCGAGCTAACTTAGGAAAATCTATCGATAACTAATTTATTAGCATTGAAATGAAATGGTAATGAAATTTCAGGAATGATCGAGAATCTTGTTAAGAGTTTTTAAAGTAGACATTACTTGTTAGTAATAATATACATAATTTGTAAATTATGTGCATTATGTAAATATACGTCTTAAAATAAATTAACTATGTAATGTTTCTATTTTATGTTATGTATATAGGATAACCATAACGAATAACCATAATATATGGTTATGTATTATATATATATACTTTTTATTCTCCATTAATGCCAGAATAGATATTTTTAATTATTCAATGAGCTACAAAATCATTTTAAAAATTATGTTTTTTACTTTAAATAATATTTGAACAACCTTGTAAATATTTTTTTCGTAAATTAAGATTTTTTCTTTTTAATATCATGAGATTGAAAAAAAATACATAAATATTTATTCGATTAACATATTAAATTTATCCTACTGTCTTACTTAAGCACTTTAAATATGAACACTTGGTATTTATCAATCTAACAATCTTTTAAACCACGAAAATCACCTTTTTTTAATACCGGTCTAGAGTACATTCATTGGATCTGTGTAATTTTGAAACAAGTTTTTCATGCGATGTTAAAGAGCCGAAGCTTTTGAAATGGTAAGTTTGCCGATATTTTTTTTCATAATATGATTTTTAAATACAAAACATGACGATTGCAAAATCCAATGTCACTATAAAATATGTGTTATATACGATAATGTTAAATTTAATTTTTAGAAGTCGATCGCTTAAATTTTTTTAACTTAATTAATGAATGATTATATTAATGAAATAATGATAATTAATGAAATAATGGTATTAAATGTTTGAAAAGAAAATTAAAACACAAAGTAAAAAATTTAATATTCATTGGAGAAATTTTTATATTTTCAATAAACACTAGAAATATTCGGATAAAATCAAAAGTTGGTTTTAATACATTGAATTGTTTAATTATAAAATACCAGAATACATTATTATTAAAAAATGTTTTTATTTTTATTTTATACTATATACAGTCAAAAAAAAAAAAAATACAAGAACATGAAAACGCTGATGGAATGTCCCTGATCACAAGAATGAAATAAAATCGTAAGAAAAAAATTAAAAGGAAGCAGGCATCTCCCAATTCTCATGTGTCCTCAACTGGGCTTTTCTTACGCCAACTGTCGCGACTCAATGTCTTCTAGAGCCCGTGTCTCTTGGTAGTCAGGGGTGCTGGATGACCGTCTTCCATCCGGGTGAGCTCCCGCGGGAATCGGTTACAGTCAGGTAGACGCATTGGTACACGGTGCCGGCCAGGGAGAGAAGATTCTCGCTCGAAGATAAGAGTTTCACGGAAGAACGCTCAATTTTACAGAACCTGTTCTGGTGCTCTCCCTACGTCCCGCCATGGCGACGCTACGGCAGCTCTGAGATCTTCGCAAACGGGTTTTAGGCTGAGCGCGCGCTCACTCTCGTGTATATATACATGCATTTCACGCTCGGGTGACGTCTTTAAAGGCGCGTAAATTAAGGTTCTCTCTCATTCTCTCTTTCTTTCTCTCTCTCTCTCTCTCTCTCTCTCTCTCTCTCATTCCCTTCATATCTTTCATTCTTCTTGACTCTTCCCTGTCACTCTGTACGTGATCCTAAGGTGTTCGTATGTATATGCGCGCACGTCGCACAGAGCACACCGTAGAGGAGAGAATATCTGACTTTACAAGATCGCATCGTTCTTCTCTCTATACTCCCCCCGCTCTCTCTCTCTCTCTCTCTCTCTCTCTCTCTCTCTATGGAATCCAAAAATCCACGATATCTTAATTGGTAGGGAGACCTGGAAATGAAGAAATTCACGACGGGATATTATGCTCGTGCACCGTTTGGAGGTGCCGAGGGAAATGACAACTTTTGTGCGTGATCGCTTCATCGTTGAGAGAAAGGCGTTAGGATTGGGAAAAACTTAAAATCCTAAGGAGAAAATAAGAAGTAGAGTCAGAGAGAGAGAGAGAGGGGGGGGGAAGCCAGAGATTAGATAATGATTTGTTTTTGATTTATTTAATTTATTTAACATGGGCCATTAGCCGAGCGGATAGTTACAAGCATTTACAAACAAACATTAATCAGAGATGGATATATTTTTCTTTCTTTCTTTCTTTGACTTCAAAGTACATCTTGCGAGACATCGAAACGGGTCTTATTTCTTTATATATTGTCACTAATTTATAATTTTATTCAGGCTATTAATAATGTTTGTTATTATTATTAGTGAAACAAGTAGAATTTAACGAAAAGCTGCAGTAGAATCGTAGCGATATAGTTTGAATACAGTGTTCTTTGAATTGTAAATATATATTCTATGTAAAATTATTCTTAGTTTATATTTTTATAATTGTATATAAATATTATTTAATAACACACTATATACAATTAGCGCATATTGTATTTTGAAATTATAGTTTTATTCGTCATTAATGGTTTTTATTTCAACGATAAATAATGTCCTATGTAAATATTATGTATAATGTTACATTGTTAATAAAATATATCTTTTATTTCTCATACAGCAAAGCATGGATAATTTTTTAGAGTGATTTTGTGCGAAATAACATACACACGGGAGAGTAATGTATGCGCAATCAAGAGAAATTGACAGAGGAAGAAAGCAAATAAAAAAAGCGTGTTGAGTAAAGGGGAGTAGTGGTTTAGTAAGGTGAATCATCTAGGTTTAGGGAAGGGTATGTCGACTGGAAGTAAAAAAAATTTTGTAGGGCTCATTTACATGGAAGAGTATTGATTTTCTTATCCTCCGAGAAACATACAACTACTGAGTGACCCAACTTGAACTTGTTAGCTTTATTGCTTTTAGGAAATTGAGCCTGAAACCTAACATTTGACAAGGATAAAAGTCTAGCATCCGTCTTCGAAAATAGAAGTAAATTATACACATAAAAAACAAAAGAAAATCAAAATAAAGTGGGATAAAATGTACACCAACATTAAAATAAGTATCGGTTTGACTTAAAATTTGGAATTTTAAAAATCTCGTAATTATTATTTGTAAAGGAACAGAATTTTATCTAATTTCATCAAGTGATACAAATTTACATAACTAATAACATTAAGAAATAATTTTTTAAATATTTACAACATATAATGAATAGTTTAATAATTATAATAGATTATGAATCAATAATCATTGAAGAAAAGCTTATTTAAAATAATTTTGATTCTATATAATAATTACATAACTCTCTTGTAATATAGAAAGATAAAGAAATACTTCTTACTCATAGTTTTTATATTTACCGATATAATAAAGCAACAACAGTACACTTGAGAACAATCGTCTATAATAATCCACTAGATATTCAAGTGATCTACATTCAAGTTACTGTTTGGTTACAAATACTTCAATTATGTATTACGAACTGTAAAATACATTGAAATATTTTAATATAAAACTGGATTTACCAGTTTTAGTATGTTAAAATGAATATATATTATGAATTATCCATCGGTGACACGTACTGATTACTCGATGTTAAAAAAAAAAATTTTGGATTTGAAAAAAATATATAGGATTATAACCCTATATTTTTGATAGACCAATAAAAAATGTGTCATTAATGTCATAACAGACTCAGTCCCGTAAAAAATAAACATATCAAATTAATATATATAATTTAATTCCTTGTGCAACATGAGAGACATTCAATAACCGATGTGCCTTTTAACAGTCCTGTATACAATGTTTATGATTTATATACCTACTAAGGTAAAATAAACGAAATGACAAAATGTAAATGTATTCACTTCAAGTAAAAGCCGTAAGAATAGGAATGAGAAATTATAAATACCGTTCAAGTAAAGAAAATGACAGAATTTTGAACAATCGGTAGAAATGAATATTAAGCGCCAACAGTGACATTATATGAAACCAGAAGCTTAGAGGGAAAAAAATGGAAAATAATTAAAATGATGCAAAATCATTATTTCTAGCACTAGATTATATTATCAATACATTCGGTTTAATAATTTTCACATGAAGTAGCTTTTTTTTTATTTTCTTTATAAACTTTATTTATATTTATTTATATACTGCATTTATATTATTAAAATGAGCATAGATTTAACCACAAATAAAAATTGTACTCCAATATAGAAATGAAAATTTATTTCTCTTAAGGAAAGCCTCTAAATGAGAAGATCAGTTTCGACTTGACAGTAAGCCTGATTATTATTTATAAGGAGGGTCTCAGGGTGCTACTTTAGTGAGATTGATGTTTTCTGAATAAACTGGTAACTTTTTAGGATTTTCTTCCATTCCTGGCGAGTCCCTTCGATATTATATGCTTAGTCTGCTACAAGAAAATAAATATCAGGGTAGTCAATATAAATATTTATTCAGCTTTTCTCTTATTCATTATTTAATGCATAACGTTAAGTTTGATGGCTTCCTTTCCCTTCATATAAACTTACAGTATACAATAGTTAAGGCAGTCGTAATTCGAACATATCTATTTGTGTTACTTTTTGTAATTGCTCGTTTATTACAAGATGTATGTATTTAGAAAATTATACTCGATAATTACGAATAAATTTCATAATACAAAATTATCCAAAATTAAAAGAATTTATATAAAGAATGAAAGTAAATAATTTTTCGAAAGCTTTCATTTTTTTACGTGCTTCAACTTTTTATATCATTAGTGAATAATATAAATAACTTTACAGTATAACTTACGTACTAAATGGGCGTCTCTTAAATTGTGAAACTCACCTGTAACAAAAAATCATTTTTAGACATATGTTAAAATATAAAATATCGGATTTATAAAATTTCTTTAAAATATTTTCTATTGTAACTTATTATCATGCAAAAATATATAAGAGATCTTTATTATCAATTGAAATTGACCAATTGGTGTAGATATAGATTTAATTACGTTTATTCCGACTGCAAAATACAAAGTATTTTTTAAACTGCTTTTTTTTAATATAGAAGGAATGTACGAAAAATCGTATATATCTTTTAAAAGTAAATATAGTAAAAAGGCTAATTAGTAAAATAATCGTGCAATATTTATATAAAATATATATTTTTCACTTAACAATGCTTTGAAGATGAGCTTTTCGAATGCTGTTAAAGAGTCGTCTTAGAAGCTATTAAAATAGCGGCTCTTACCAGACGCAGAAAACAAGAAGTTTGCACATTTCGAATTCGCGTGAAATTTCAAACAATTTCTTAGGTACGGATGAAGCAAAAGGCAAAAACGACCGACGCAGCGCTCGGGAACAAGTTAAGGTACTTTCATGCAAAGCGTGCGTGAAGCACGGCAGATTCAAATTGAGCGGCGAATCAGAACACGAACTCAGTCAAAACATAACACGGTGAAAAGGCGGTATAGCGTGCGGGAGGTGGAACGGTCGGATAGCTGAGGGAGGGGGAGGAAGGCTCGGGATGAAAAAGCGGCGAGGGAAGCGACGCTCGCGCTTTTCGAAGGTACGCCCTTGAGAACCAATTGCTGGCGTGTCCTTGTCGCGAAAGCTAATTGGTGGCTTTTTGTCGGGACGGAACGGCGCTAGAAATTGCTTGATTAATTACATCGTTCCAGAGCATGATTACGATGCGCGCGGCCTAACGCCGGAGAAGGCCCACAAATAGTGGGTTACTGCTCTTTTTGCAGGGATGGAGGAGGCCGTCCAAGTACGAGAAGCACGTCGGAGGCTGGACTTAACACGCGTACTTTTCAGCCACATTTATTGACTTTCGGCACAGTCGATAAGCACGCGACCGAGTAATTGCACCCAACGCGCCTTTACTTTGCTGATAGAAATTGCTATTTACAAGTGCGCTTCGTTGAAATAGTATCGAGCTATTTGCTTTATGAGAATCAAATTCCTGGTCGGAGATAAGCCTCTGGCATTCGGAACCTGGATATGTAGCGGCGCAAGAATTACGGGAAGCTGGTGAGTGCGTGGATAGCTGCGACAGGAAGAGGCTGTTTTAATGCTTAGAGTGTAATACCGTAACCGAGCTGCGGCCGGTGAAAACAAATGAGCACGAGCATGTTAAATATTTCAAAGGAAAATTTCTAGTCCATTAGTAGAATGCTTGGCTATTGAAGTAGACTTTCTGCTTTGGACACTGATTATGCCTAAAATTAGAGTACTATTGTGCTGCACACGGACGATGGGGATTAGCGAGGATTTACCATTCGATTAACTCACTAACAATAATCCCCTGTCTTTGTTCGAAATCCCAAAAATTCATTTTCAATATTCACTTTAATTCCATTTTCGATTAAATTAACTTTTTTTTTCTGCATTTAGCTTGTTCATTCGATATAATTTTGTCTGGACCAATGGAGTTTAAACGTTAACATTGACTAAATGAATTATTCTTAATGCATATAATTAAGGATTCTCTTTTTTCTTGTATTGTTTCAGGATTTATATATTTTATCAAAAATAGAACATTTAAAAATATTATTTCATTATTTATAATTCAATTTACTTAATGTTGAAGTCTCTTTTTAACGGATCTCTACTTATTATTATTTAAAGATAATTTTCATATATACAAAATGTCATATATTTATATGCTATACGTAAATAATCTATCTTTAAATATTTGAAATTTATCACATAATGTAATGAATATGGTTTTCTTCAGATATAATAATTTGGATAAAATATTTAATGAATATAATTAATAGTAAAAAAAGAAAATCAAAGCCTTTCGTTATTAATTGAGTGGTCAATTATTTTCTTTTTATAATTTTTATTAAAATTTGAATTATATTTTTCCTTATATTTCCTTATAATTCTTTATAGAAAAATATTTTATACAGAATTAATAATTTATCTTTTTTATTCTAATTAAGTTTCAAACCTACCGTTAGAAAGATTGATTCTTTATCGATTTGTGATATTTATTTTGGGTTTTTTTTTTATTATCACTCGTTAAGCTTTAAAAGGAAGTTGAATATGGAAGAGAAAAAGATTTGTTAGCATTTTTCAGTGTGAGTAAAAGGCATTAGAATGACAGTCACGTACAAATGTCGACTTCACCTACACATTTCTGTGCGTAGACAATATGCATTGAAAGACAATAGGCATTTAATGACGCATGAAACGAAAATATTTTAAAGGAATTATTGAAAATTTTAAATAAATACTATAATGTTAGTGTAAATATAATTTATATTTATCCGTTATATGTTAATTAGATTTGCATTTAACATTTTTAATACGCATTCACATAAGCTTCTACCGTTAAATTCATTCAAACCGCGTTCCACAATGTCATCATTGTTTTGTAAAATTAATAATCACCGGTTAAAGTAGTATGAATAATACATTTTTCATTAAATGTATTATTATTAAAGCTGCCCAACAGTTCAAGTTTAAACTGAAAATACAGTGTTATTTGAGAAAGAGTGTGTTAATTAAA